>NC_136808.1:14353538-14368538 GCF_951216825.1 Electrona antarctica | reverse complement strand
CTGGATCAGGCTCATTCCTATATGCTCATTTTAGCTGTCTATCTAATTTAGTGGTGGAAAGTAAGTAACCAAGTTCATTTTCCCGATTACTTAACCAATTAACTCATTTTTACCTGAGATCAGATTCTAAAAATGTCTTCTACATCCTGACAGTTTTCTGAAAAAGATGTTTCTATGTCAGTCGTTCTTTGATTTTTCAAAAATAGCAGACCTACAAGCTCGTGGCGCGCCACTTGGTGGCGCGCTATGAGCTTGTAGATCTGCTATTTTTCAATAGCTAAAGCATAACATAATGCTAACACCAAAAGGGGTTCCCGCCCAAAATGGGTTAAGCCCTGTACATGTAGATCTACTGTACTGTATATGAACATTGAACATATCAATTGGATGATATGAATAGCCCCTATGCACCATACAGTATGTGAAGTACTGTTGCCCAGTTTGTTGTAAGTGTGACAAAGAGATGACGTGACACTCTCATATTAATGACAAATAATCCATAAAATACATAGCCTATACAAATTGAGGAGAAATCAATTTTCCAACATATATAGGAAAGAGGAAAATCTTTATTTTGGCCACTGGCTGCAGGCTGGATGTTCGCGGAGGTGCTGCATATGGATAGAACATGCGTGCATCCAGGCGTGTTTGTGTATGCGGTGGGGCAGGCCCAGGTATCATGGTTACAGCGGTGTTGTGCTGTGCGCTGGTGTGCATGGTTATCGAGCGGCGTGTCATGCAGCATAAGGCCCAGCATGCCTCTGTTGACTGCTTTGCGGTCAGCGCTGCAGGGAGAAGGCTTGTGGTTAGCCTACAGACACACAGCCTGGGTAAGGGGAGCAGCTGTGTGTGTGTACTTGGATTACTATTCTTCTGGGGACCAAATGTCCTCACTAGTGTAGTAAAATTTCATAAATAGACATTGTGGTGAGTACAGTTTTCCTGGTCTTCACAAGAGAAATGGTTTTATGGTTAAAAACATTTGAGGAGGTGGGATTACGATTAAGGGGAAAAGGGCATTTAAGTAGGAGCAAGTGGAGATCTCACAGCGCGTTGTGTCTTAGATTTAGTGTTAGGGGTACAAAATCTAAATTGCAAAAACAAAAACCGGCATTCATAAAAATGCCTTGCTTTGTCCCTCTATATCATATTATCATTTTTGAGGGGCGCTAGCCCCTCCTATGCCCAGCTTTCCAGACACAAACATTGGCTTGTGATTGGCTGATCACCACATAGCAATGATTTGATTGGCTGAGAAAAGTACGTAAGTAAGTAAGTAGTGTAGATAAAAGTGTGGGCAGAAAAGTGAAGACCCCAAAAGTGATTGGCCGGAATGACTTTTGTGATGATTTGATTGGCTGAGCACGGAATGTGATGTATGATGATAAGAGTGCCCCCACTTCACACAAGTGTGATTTTTTTCTTTCTCTTTCTGCTTCTGTCCTCAATTTTAAATCAGTGTTTCCCAACCTGCAATTATTATTTTGTCGTAAATAGTAATTGTATTATTAATTAATTTTGCATGATTGCGTCAGAATCGCCAGAATCGTTTGTGTTGAAAACTGTTCATACATTTTAAACCTTTCAAACTAAATAGCAGAAATAGCAGATCTACATGCTCAGTGAGACCTTGTAGATCATCTCTTTTTGCTATTCAGTATATGAGAAGTATAGAGCATCGCAGTCCCGCCCCCTTTCATGACGACGACAGGCCCAGGAAATAATTCCCCTCGAACAAAGCCAACTGGGATCGTGACAAATCATGACAACAAACACAATCTTTTGGGCCGAACAAATAATTAGAAAGAAGAAACATATTGCAGGTTACAACACTTTTTTTTGTTGTTTTTCTTCTTTGTTTGTTTGGATTGCCGGACAGCCGGACACCCATCATGAAACGGGTAAAACCGTGAACATCTGGTCACTGTATTCATTCATTCATTCATTCATTCATTCATTCATTCATTCATTCATTCATTCATTTTGGCTTTTCTGCCTTTTTTTATTGGATAGTATAGTTGAGAAAGGAGACAGAGAGATGGCCAGGGAGTGACTCGCAGCAAATGTCAGCAAATGTCATCAAATGTCATCAGGCTTGGGAATCAAACCCACAACTCACATAATGTCTTATGCACCTTAACCACTAGGCCATCGGTGCTTCTTTCTTTCTTTCTTTCTTTCTTTCTTTCTTGCTTGCTTGCTTGCTTGCTTGCTTTCCGTACACATACTGTGTGTACGTACGTAGTAAGCACACATGCGTGTGAGCCCTGTGGCTGTAGCTAATGGGTGTCTGTGGTGTTGTGCACAGGGGACGCAGACAGCCAGCATCACCTCCATGGTGCACAGGGCACGCAGACAGCCAGCATCACCTCCATGGTGCACAGGGACAGGGGACACAGGAGCTTCATCAATTGTGCATCAACACTAGCATTATGGGACAGCAGTTTGCTGCAGGCATGCTCTGAGCTCCCTCCTGTCCCTTCTGGCGGAACGGTTCTCCTGCAGATGTTCATTCATACAGTAGTGGTGCATTATGGGGGACATCCTTTTGATGTGATGCATTTGACCTTGGCTGTGTTTGAATCTTGTCAAACTATCGATTGTGTCTCAGGTTAGAGCTTGACAATTGTATTGATAACTATATTGATACTAAATGATATCGATATTGTAATGTGAGTCTAGATATCATCTGGGATTTTGGATTATCGTAATATATCAATATGAGTTATATGACAATAAGTAAGTGTTGTGGTTTCCTGGGTTTATTCACTTGTACGTCAAAGTGTAAGATAGGTGTTTAAGTTGTTAAGCTCACACTGAACTTCAGTAGTAATCAATAATACAGTTACAGATCTGGGAGAATTGTACGAGGCCGTTACACACAGCTTTTATGCAAGAGGCATCAACTATATATATTGTTTGAGGATTTGATGATTTTTGGATAGTTTGTTCGTCAGGCTCTCTGTGTGTGACTCCAACTCGGGACTCCTGGATCTCTACAGTGTTGATTGATTGATTGAATACTTTATTAGTCAGAAATGTAAACGGTACAGTCTAAAAGGATATCACCAAAAAAATGTCTTGTTTCCATTCAGGTCCTGGAGTATTCACTTCATAATCATGACATGAAAAATAACAACAACATTCAAATAATCACAAAAAATTATAAAAAAGACATGTACAGGTTGGGGGAACAAGAGGGTTATAAAGGGGTGGGTCACTTGTCCAAAGGAGGAGCCATCATTTCCTCTCCCTTTTGGCGTGTTTTATAGCAGAGGTTCCCAACCACTGGTATGCGGACCCCTGCCGGTACGCGACACATGTGACACAGCTACGCAAAAGAACGGCGAGGGTGTTGCTTGTATTATGTGACGTTGCAAGACAGTCTGTATTTTAATACTTGAGTCTCTTGTACATTATTTTATATTGTGATGGTCTTGGAGTAAAAGGCTGTTATATACTCTCAGGCCGTGTCTTTCTAATATTAATAATTTAGCCCCAACTGGCATGGGCCCCATGCAGGCCGAGTAGTAGTCGAATGAGTTTGTTTTGGGAGGTTTGAAGTTTTGAGTCTTTAGAGATATTGTGATGTTGGAGAACCAAGAGGGGCAAGCATAGTCAAAGAAGGTCTGACTCTGAATTAGGGCCCCAACTAGAGTCCTCCTGAGAGCACTGTTGTTGACAAAAGAGGAAATTCTGCCCAGAAATCTTGTTCCTTGATTTACTTTTTTGATCACCCTTGTTGCCATGCCTTCACCTGTTGTTAGGTGGTGATGCACCTGTTGTCCCTCCTAGCTGAGCCTTGGGTTGGCTCCCACAGTGTCGGTTTATATCGCCGCCATTTCCGGCATCTCAATTGTGATCAATGAGGGGAAGATACCAACATAGAAAACACTATTTGTTATATATTATTTGGCCTCTGATGTTAAATAACATGAAGAAAGAACAGCTTAAGTCTATATCCATCCCAGTCAGTGCTTCTGGTTGTGTATCTCCAACTGATATGAAGGTGGTTGATTTATGAGTTTATTTGACTAACACCATGGCCTCTTTAACCCAGAGCTTAAAGGCCTAATTAGTTTTTATCAAGCATTTGTCTCTATCTATGTCCAGTCTTCCTTTGATTTATGTTGTCTGGTACATTACAGGAGAATGTCCATGGCCTGTTCCCTTCTTATGAATGCCATTTGCATAATTTGTGGCAAAACATAACAGAGCGGACTGGAAAGTGATTTTTTAATATTTTGAAGAGCCTTCATGGTAGCAACCTGGGAATATAAGTCAAAACATTCTTCATCATCTTCATCAGTCTCGCCTTAATTGACATTTTATGTGATACCAGACTGTATAGTTTGTGTATGGCACCTGTTCTCAAAGTGGGGTCCAGGGAACCCCAATGGTCCTTGAGGGGGTTCCAGGATGTAGTTAGGAACTAAAATGGACCGTTACAGCCAGGTCTTTATCTTTGAGAGTGAATACATTGGGGTCGCATAGATAAAGAAATCGTATGAAATGGGGGTCCATATATAGACAAATGAATATGAAACTGGGGACACTTGAAAGAATCTCTGGTCTACCGTAACAGCAACCTGCAGCGTCCCTGCCCAGTGCATGTGAAACCTAATCTCCATATTGATTGCGTTTCTCTGTGGTGATATGATTAATCTGTCTCTGTTGTTGATGGTTGATGAGAAGTACAGTGACATCAGGAGTGTTGTTCATCCGTTTTCCCAGATGAAGCGCTTGTTTCTTAGAACACTTGGTTTGAGTGCTCTTAGTCATGTGGACAGCCAGCTCTCTGCTTGATGATTGCTGCTGACAAAATAATTACAATAGATATAAATGGTCCTCACTGATTTATCAATCACAAAATTATACGCTAGATCAGAGGTGCAACAGTTACTCAAACCAATCAATCGATAATCGATGATGTTATAAAATAATCAATTGGCGTACACCAAGGAAGTACCTCGACACCAAATGTGTTATAATTTAGCTATTGAAAAATAGCAGATCTACAAGCTCATAGCGCGCCACTGAACTTGTAGGTCTGCTATTTTTGAAAAATCGTTAAAATGTGCCTCAAATCAGGCCTGAATGTGTTAATTGGTGTCCTCATGGTTTTACATTTTGCCCTATAACTCTATCATAAGAGCAAGAGACAAAAAGATTACTCATCGTCTTTGGCACATTTTTATAGTATAAAAACAAGTACCTAGGATAACTATAGTTCTTTAATTCCTCGACCACTTAACCTTGTTGCTGCTAGACAGAATGTTGATGTTCTCCCACGGGCCTTGCACTTTGTATCTCTGGATGACAGCTACATGCCTATACGTTTAAAATGTAAATCATAACGTATCATATTGGAAAGTATACGTATTAACACAAATGTCATAAGTCAAACATTTTATGACATTTATGCATGGTCAGTTGAGCATTCCGGAGCGTCCACTGTGAATGTGGACGCTCAATCTCTGCATTCTATATAGTTCTGTGGCCTGTCTTGTCTGCACAGGCGGCCCCGGGCGGCCATCCTTTGTACGGAACGGCCTTTCATTCATTACCTGATGAGTGTCGGCCTCTCCCTGCCGTTAACCAGGCCCAGTGGTAAGGGAGACACATCTTTCACTAGTTGACTTGTCATTAACTAAAAGCACCGTGGAGCTTTCCTCCCAATTACCACTCCCCTCCACGCGGGCATAAATCACACCCCATCACCTTTCCCCATGCAGTTCCGCTCTGTCTGAGTCCTGACGTCTCTCTCTCTCTCTCTCTCTCTCTGTGTGTGTGTGTGTGTGTGTGTGTGTGTGTGTGTGTGTCTCTCTCTCTCTCTACCTCCCCCCTCCACTTCCCTTCCACTGTCCACTCCCCCCCCCCCCCCCCACCGCAATCGCTCTCTGGTGGTGTCACATGGGGCCGTTGACCACCTCTGCTCAGGAGGAGCCGGCCGTCATTACCAGCGGAGCATGAGGAGGTAACTTTACCTCCCAGCCTCGTCCGCTCCGCTCTGCCTTTTTATATCGAGTGCAAACGGTGGTTTGATTGCGGGAGGTTTAGACCGGAGCGACAATGGAGACCTCATCGTTTAAGTTGTTATGATCTTCTAATGGTTCTAACATTACTGTATCGTTATCCTAAATGCCATGTGCTCCGCCGCCTGCGGCCCGCAGCTTTGATATCACTTTGTGTGTGTGTGTGTGTGTGTGTGTGTGTGTGTGTGTGTGGGTGTGTGTGTGGGTGTGGGTGTGTGTGTGTGTTACATCAGACCTGCGGCCTGCAGCTTTCATATCACTTTCATTAAAGGAGGCCACGATCATTTGTAGAGGCATTTAAGTCATTTGTTGTGGCTGTGTGTGTGGCTGTGTGTGTGTGGCTGTGTGTGTGTGGCTGTGTGTGTGTGTGTGTGTGTGTGTGGCTGTGTGTGTGTGGCTGTGTGTGTGGCTGTGCGAGTGCACGCACGTTGTATTGTTATTACATACATACATACATACATACATACATACATACATACATACATACATACATACATACATAGAAACACGCCTCAAACAACACCTATATCACATCAAACGAGCAGACCTACACACTACCCTGTACACACACTTTCAATCCCATCCCATCGCTAACCTCATCGTTTCAGGTCTGGAATGTGGAGTCCGATGGACCAGTGGACAGCGGAAACTAATGGAGCATAGATGGATTAATAAATTGCAAACAGTAACACCCACTGGTCTAAATGAAAGAAGCTGACTATCAAACACCCACATAGTACACTCTCATTCATTTTTATGTTCATCTTTCTGTTCAATTAAATAAATTGTATCCAGGCCTTGCTGTGAACTTTTACTCTTTTAGGTTGTTTTATTAATGTCCATTTTTTACCAAGTATATTCATTTTACCATTGTGTTTTAGAGGATGGGTTCGGACCATGGTTTAGGTATGCGGTCTAGTCTAACTTGGACTCAGGGGGGTGGACGCCTCTGCCTTGCATAGTCCCCAGTGAATAGGCAGGTTGCCCTTCACTGGTAACCTTACTTTGGATTTTAAATATATTAAGGTATTGTAGGCTGGGATTTTACAAAAAAGCCCCCCTTTTAAATACATACAGACATACAGACATACATACATACTTATAAGGTATGCCATCTGGTGGCTAATGAACCAAACACACATTCTCAGAAGTTGGAGCAGTTTTAGAGGACCCACTTTTAGGCCAGTGCAACAGAGCATGCTTTTGCCTTTTTTAAAACCTTACCCATTTTAACCAAATACATACATACATACATACATAGTATAATTTGATGAATGGACATTGTGAGGATAACTTTCATGGGCCTCACAAGAACATTGGTTGGTTGGTGCGTGCGTGCGTGCGTGCGTGCGTGCGTGCGTGCGTGCGTGTGAGTGAGTGAGTGCGTCAGCCTTGACCTTCATAGTGGGAGATATCAATGAACCATGTGACCTCTGCTATGGGCCACTGTCACCCCCCACACCCCCCCCCCCCCCCCCTCTCACTCTCCATCCCTCTCTCCATCACCATTCATGCACAGTATGTACAGACAAGCTCTGAGATTAGATTTAATCAGAATAATATTTATAACAATATTTATAATAAAGAACAAATGCACGCACGCACGCACGCACGCACGCACGCACGCACGCACGCACGCACGCACGCACGCACGCACACACACAGTCACACAGTCACACACACACACACAGTCACACACACACACAGTCACACACACACACACACACACACACACACAAAGGCGCAGTGGACTCGGTAGAGGGTGGGGAGGTGGAGGGTCTTTGTTTGTCGTCAGCACCTTCTCAGGCGGTTGAGGTTTCTTCCACTCCGGAATCAACCCAGTGCTGTGAGGGTGGGGGCCGGGGGGGGGGGGGGGGGGGGGGGGTTGTCTGTCCATGGGGGTGTGTGCATGTACACGGAAGTGTGAGCGTCTATAGGATTGTCTGTTTGACACTGAGCACTGAGCAAGTATTGTGCGTGTGTGTGCGTGCACCGTGCAGTACTTGTATTACTATATTTTTGAGGCCCAAATGTCCCCACAAGTATAGCATTTGATCAGTAGACACATTTTGTTTTATGATTGAGGCTTACAATTGGAAAGAAAGATTGCGGCTGGTGTTAGAATTCAATATTTGGTTATGGATAGGGGTCAGGGTTATAGAATTGTACATTTAGGTTAGGTTTAGGGGTTCGGGTTAGAAATGTAGGTTATAGGGAGTAGGTTTGGAATTAGGTTATGGTTATAGGGTTTATGTGTTGTGCACTGAAGATCCAAACTTGCCTGCTTCAGAGTTATGGTTACAAAAAAATCTTTGTCCTCACAAATATAGCAATACAAACGTGTGCTTGTGTGTGTTTTGGAGAAGGTGGGCGGGTGGGTGCTCAGTAGCTGCAGGGTTCTGTATTGATGTCCGCTGGCCGCCCCCCCCTACCCCCCCCCCACCCCGGGGGTCCGGGCTCGGCGGGGGGATAGTGTGTCACTAGGACAAAGCCTTGGCGCCATCCATCCTGCCCTACGCGCCAGTAACTAGAATTAATTACAAACCAATCGAATCCGTTGCACCCAATTGGTAAACTAATTGGTAATTTCAGCTGGACATCATAGCCCTGGACGCTAGCGTCTTTTAGGCCGTGGCCCTCGGTCCTGGGGGTCTCTCTGATGGGGTCTTTTTGGTTCTCCGTGTGCCTGAAAAGAACAGGGAACTTTCTTTTTCATCTTCAGGTTAATCAGGGCTGGTCAAGTCTTCAGCTGTGTTTCCTAAAAATGGTTGTCGGCTAATAAATAACATGGTTGAATTGCAACGCATTAACCCTATTCTGGGCCTAACGTTCGCAACGCAACGCCTTGTGGGCTTGTACATCTGCTAAATCGGCTATTTTCAAAACAGGAAGTTGCTTAGTATAGTATATTGGGGTTAATATGGTTATTGTGTAGGGTTATGTACCCAATATCTTTTGTAAGACATCATATGAATGGTTGTATGAGGAGGATACGTTTCAATGTAAGATGTTTTATTAATATTATTATGTATTTTATTAAAAATGTCAGTTTAATGAGAGCAAGCCATGTATATTTTTGGACTCCTATTACATAGAATATGCAGTGATTATTATTGGCTATTAAACCACAACAGGCAGGACTGTTGTGGTACTTGTCCTTTCTCCAGTAGGAAGTGTTGATCATACATTAGTCAAGATTCTGTTACTGCATTGTCTATTTCTCGCCTCAAACGTTTGCAGAAACATTCTTTAGTTTAGTGTGCTGCTGTTTATCTGTAAAATGATATTGTGTGTTTGTTTACATGCCGTGTTGACCCGAGGAGGATATGATTCAGGTGCACGTCGTCCAGAGCAGCGGTCTACTATCGCCAATAATTGACAGACCGCTGAATGTTGTGATTGACCCGATCAGAATGCAAAAAGAAAGAGCACCCTCACAGCAGACACCTGTAGCTGTGGTATAATCACAATACACCACGTGGCCTCTTACAGTATTGCTTAAACACAACTCCCACAAAACGTACCTCCAGACAGTGACAGATAGATCACCAGGGGGCTTATAATGTTTCCCTTACACCTCGGTGTACGTAGAAGGCTGTGGTCGGGACATGCTCCAGTACCCGTCGTGGTACTCAGTCTGTATATCCTTCAATGCTTCAGCTGCTTGTCTTGTTAGCGTTCTGGAGGCGCTGGGTGGACGCGGGGTTCGGGTTACGGGCCTGCCCCGGCCTGGCCATGCTGATAGGGGACACGATAGAGCCTCCCCCCCCCTCCTCCCCTGCTTCCCTCCAGACATTCCCCACAAATAGGCCCATTAGCTGGGAGCAAAGCCCCCATTCTTCAGGCCCATTCAAGGCTGCCCTCTGTGTTTGAGCTTTTCTATAGTGCAGGTAAGGTAGTAAGTCAAACTGGTGGAATGGTTGCAGGGGGAATCTCCGGTTAGTTAGAGGAATGTAAAAACAAAAAAGAAAATATAATGTACAGCAGCAATGTAGAACACTTAAAAAATGCACTAGCCCTGGTGATATTATTTTCATCACACTGTATATGAATCGAAACAAAACTAAAATTTCCCCCACAAAATTTCAAAATTAGATCGCAGATCTACAAGCTAAAAATAAAATAACTTAAGGGCGGCCTAGGTGGTTACGAATTTGGAGTGCTCCATTATACAGTGCTAGCCTATACAGTGCATTCTAAATACGAAATTTTTAAGAAAGGTATGAACCCAATGTCTCCATGCAAAGACATTCCGACAGTCTTACTGTGCGATCCCTCCCCCCAATGAACCTACTCAATCTCATTGTGTGTCCTTGTGCTACTCGATGAGAAAGGTCCCCTAGCTGGAAGGAAAACAAAACAGAAAAAAGGACAAGTTGTCTGCGTTTCAGAGAGCCGTCAACATGTCTGGCACTCGTGCCCGTTCGGGAGGAAGTGGAGCTGAAAGGCGTGTGAAAGGTGCCAGGTTTCTGAGAGGCATCACTCTCCCAATTAGGACTGAAATAACCTGGCTCTGTCCTAGCAGGAGGTGGGGGAGAGAGAACCACTGGACCTGTCAACAGTGGAACGGGAGAGGCCTTGGGACGGTCAGTGTGTGTGTGTGTGTGCACTGTGCACGAGGTGTAACGTGCGCCACAGACGACGCACACTCCAGTGCATCAATGTGAATATGCGTGCACAGCACGCGGGGTATATCTTTTCGTGTGACTGAGATACAGACTTGGAGTGCGTGAGATGTGTGCGTGCACATGCTCTTGTGAGGACATCAACATATTCAAAGCATAAAAACTGTGTAACATATATATATATTAGGGCAGTGATTTTATGAATGTGTGTTTTATATATTTCTTTTGACGTTTTTATCCCTAACTCTGAGGCCAAAAAATGCCGATCTACAAGATATTTTCAGCATGCGACATCAACGTGCAACTAATTATAACGTTAGATTTATAACGTTATTTTTTTAATTATTTTTTTACCATAAACAATAATTTCACTTGTGAGGACTAGGGCAATTGTTTATTCAAATTATATTATACATTTGGCCCCTCAGGTAATGTGGTACACACACACACACACACACACACACACACACACACACACACACACACACACACACACACACACACACACGCACACACATCTGCTCTCTGACAGTTCAGTCACTATCTGTGTCAGTGTGAGAAACTCAACACAACCATTAGTGTCAGATGTACAGCCGGTTCCCATGCACAATGGCTCAGGTTGGACAAAAGTCCTGCCCTTTGCTGCTTACGTGGTGAAATTGTTACCCTCGCTGCTGAGATATTGCTGTCCTCCTTTCACCAGTGCTACTTAATATTCTCATACCACGCGAACACCATCGTCACATTTTAAAACCACATTAACCCTGGCATCCCTACATGTGACCAGATTTGACTGAGAGACTGCCATTGCGCAAACTTTTTTCCAAAATGAGTTAATAGCACAGGCAGACTCTTCACATACTAGAGCATGTCTGGAATAAGTGTCAGAGCTGAAATCGATATGTAAATATGAAATAAATGATTAAACATGTAGCTAGGTGTAATGTTAGAGACCACAGAAGTGAATCTTTCAAGCCTGTTTTCTCAACTCGCTGTTTTCTGCAAGACATTACTCTATAAGCCATATCTCCAAAACTGGTGGGTCAAACTGAACAACATTTGAAGCTATGATTCCCTGCTTTCATATGACGTGGAAAAAACGAAAATTCAAAAAAATCCAATGGCAGTCCCTCAGTCAAATTTTGTTGTTGGGGATTTTATTTTTAAATGTTCAAAAGCTTTCAGAAGTTTTTTCTTTGTTTTTAATGCACTTCAACCACAGCATCCAAATTCTGGGGGGAACATTTGCCCAAAATAGCACAACGTGTCATAACGCAACGTCATTATTGTGCTGCTTGTACAACAAAGTATCTGGCTTACGTGGTTTAACATAATGCTGTGAAATTATCTGTGTTGACAGAATCTAAAGTGTCATAAATAATGTATTGCTTTTAGAAACATTATGATGCGAGGCTTGTTATCACACACACACACACACACACACACACACACACACACACACACACACACACACACACACACACACACACACACACACACACACACACACACACACACACACACACACATCATCATACTATAATTAAGCCAATGAATTAATGAATGAATGTGTGTCTGTGTGTCACTGTAACTGCCTTGGCTCCTCACTGCCTGCATCAATCGCTCCCTTTCACACAGGCATTGACCATAATAATATGGAGATAGTTATAGATATGACTTTTTTTATTTGGTATCCATCTAAAATATTGGATTTCTGGATTGCCCGGTTTAAAAACTTAGAGTTGACTGTTCATGCCAAATTTCACGCCTGTATCACAAAATGAACGATTGTTCCTATTATCAGGTTAATCAGACTAATGGATTTAATAGATTATTAATTTTGTGTTGATTCATTAACACTCTCACTGCTTTAATTGATTACCGTGATATGATGTTCACTGCGGGGTACACTAACCTTTGAAGCATCGTCCGGTCTCGCATGTACGTCTGTTTCACGAGAATCCACCTTCAAATGTTGTGGTCGTTTGTCGTCGTGTTAAAAAAAAATCCAAACTGTGGATCGACAACAAAGGATGTCACGAGAGCTCCGCTGCGTGCCACCATTGCCCGTTCGAATGCATTGAGCCTCAACTTCCCAGAAGCCCCTGCAAGCCAGTGATAGGTCGATTTCCGGTTATCGTCAGTTAAAAGTTATCAAAAAACGGCAAATTAAAAATATAAAACAAAGGGCGGGTTTAGTAGAGAAATACAATGGGGAAAAAAGACGGGTTTAGTGCGTTCCACTGTTCCACAGTCAAACTGTGAAATAAAAACATATATGCATTTTTAAACTGCCTCTCGATTAATCTACATGAGCAAGATTAAGTTGGTCATATGCATGTAAATACTAATACGCATCAGTTATTTTATCTTCTTGGTTAATTGCCCAGCCTTATTATATATAAAGTACATATGGGAAAAGCCGATCTACAAGCTCACAACTATCATGGATTATTGGTCCAGAACTCAGGTGGCTTTCAGTTCCGTAGAGGAACTGGATGAACTTAGTTCTGGGGTACCAGTCACCGTGTCAAGACCCCCCCCCCCTCCTCCACAGAACATAGAACACACACACACACACACACAAACACACACACACTCTATCTCTCTCTACTCCCAGACACCATCCCACCTCAAGGAACTTGCATCATAAACATAACTGGTCAACGGGGGTAAGCAGTATTTCAAGGTAATCCTCCAGTTTATTGGCTTAAACGGAATGACCAGTACACCCATAAATTGATTAGGGCATAAAAGCGCAGGCTTTTAAGCAGACCTCCCCTCCCCAATTTGTGCTTTTAGCACAGACTCTGCATTGATTGGTTTACCAGTGCTTTGCATGGGTGCTGGCCTTTTTGTTTCCCCCAAGGGCAATAACTCACTTTACTGGATGTAGAAATGTATTTTACATGAGCTGGTTTGTAGTGTTTATGCCCGCTGGGGGTGGTTCAGCGTAGTAATGGTCAACTCCCTCTAAACGCCATCGGCCACTGAGACTGTTCCTGATGGGGCAACATTCAGCTCTAAAGCAGCGACTCACAACCAGCTGTGCCAAAACAATAATCAATTTCATGTGGAACAAACCCAGAACTTAACCCATTTAGACCTGACGTCAACATTTTAAAAATGTCTTTTCTGTTTCTATGTCAGTTGTTCTCAAACATATTCATGTCAAGGAACCCCAAATATATATGACATTGGCTGCCGACCCCCATCTGAAAAGATGTAGTTCCAGGAACCCTCTCAGTAGCAAAGATTTGAGTTAAAAACTCGCTCTGAAAGAACATATATTCAAAGATTTCAGGCACATTTTCACGATTTTTCAAAAATAGCAGACCTACAAGCTCGTAGCGCGCCACTCGGTGGCGCGCTATGAGCTTGTAGATCTGCTATTTTTCAATAGCTAAATTATAACATAATGTTTAAAACACCAAAAGGGGTTCCCGCCCAAAATGACTTAAAGTACATTATGTTAGTTCCGTTGATACAAGACAGAATGATCATTAAACATGCTCTAGAAATACATGCGGCCCAACAATATGACCACTTAACTGAATAAACACGCGGTAGCAATGATTATTATCAGAATATAGAGCTTTAAACTTTTTAACAATAATTTATTTTTCATTTATTTTTTTGTTTTTACAAACGAATATCACTTACAGCACCTTTTAAAATATTAGAGTGAAGGCTCTGTTGGTGACATCACCAAAATAAAGCCTGTAGCTCCATTTAGCGTGAGTAAGAGTCCAGGTTTGTGGACACAGTGATATGACCTAGACTGCATAAAGTCTGTCTTCAATTAATTGTCTGTGAAAGCACTCAACCTTTTGTCTTGTGAATGATGACATCATTGCTTTAAATGTTAGCTTTGCTGTCTCACTCTTATAAAAGAGTTTATGTTGTTACTTATCTCTGTAGGAGAAGAAGCCACTTGTTTTTTGTTTGTTTCTGGAGTCAATTCAGAAAATGGGATAAAAGTGAAATACTAAATGCATGGGCAAAGTTCTGCGCAGATCGGTCCAGTGGTTTGTGAGAATAGCTCTGGACACAGACAGACAGACCCTCTTCTAGATGGCTTTGTCTCCTATATAGAGCCGGGACCTGGCCATTAGTGAGACGTCTCAGTAGTCCAACAGATTCGTGTGAGGTTAGGTTTAGTTATAATCCGTTCCGTCAGACCAGTATTTCGGATCGATGGCCCGGTCGGACTGATGCCACGGCGCCATAGAGCCACAGTGTTGTTTCCATGTGGATGTCGGACGTCATGTAGCCAGTCTATGACGTGTCATCTATATGAGCCATTGGGATCCAGTATAAAATGGAAGTTCTAAAAAGTT
>NC_136808.1:14258538-14351038 GCF_951216825.1 Electrona antarctica | reverse complement strand
GTGTTGAGCTGGGGGGCTATATCTTGCACCAACCCTTATCCCTAAACGTATTTGCCATTTTTCAAAAACCTTTTTAAAATAGTTCAAATAGCCAATCTACAAGCTCACAACGTGTCGATGTAGATCAGCTAGTTGAACTATTTTAAAATGTTTTTCAAAATTGTATAAAATGGCAAATAAGTTTAGGGATAAGGGTGCAAGATATAGTGCCCGGGGTCTTCAACGTTTTTTCTCAGGCCAAGTACCCTGTAGATGAGAGATAGACAAAGCAGGGACGCCCACTAGCCTACATATTGTATAAAATGTGTTTAATAAACGTTTTGAATCCATGATTCATCCATGCAACTTGATAAGAGGCTTTTTCAAAGCTATAGCTTAATGTCTGTTCATTAAGCACATTTAGACCTGAGATCAGATTCTAAAAATGTCTTCTATAGTTTTCTGAAAAAGCTATGTTTCTATGTCAGTCGTTCTTTGATTTTTCAAAAATAGCAGACCTACAAGCTCATATATGAGCTTGTAGATCTGCTATTTTTCAATAGCTAAAGCATAACATAATGCTATCACCAAAAGGAGTTCCCGCCCAAAATGGGTTAAGCACATTACGTGTATTTACAGACGGTAGCATTTCTTGGGTGGAAAAACATTCCTATCACAAATTTGACAGCCTCCCTGTACTAACTCTGAGGACACATAGTGTAGAGGGAAACAAGGTGTGGGCCAAGGTTTGACCGTCATGGAATGATACAGTGTTTAAGTGGGTTTTTTGAGGAATTGACAAAATTACTACTACTAAATAGAATCAGAAAGTCATATTCCTTGTACTTTGTGTAAACCTTCTTGGGAAATGAAATGGATTGTGATTCATAATTAAAGCTATGATGACAGTTGGCTGAGAGAATCAGATGCGGGGGTGGGGGTGGGGTTGGTGGGCAGGATGACTGATAGCAAAGGTCATGAGCTGGATTTGAGCTGGATATTCAAGCTGATGTCTGCAGTGCAAGGTTGTCCCCCACCAGGACAAACAATATATCACACGTCGCTTCCACCTCGTGCCATGGCAGGCTGCGGTGCTGGTGTGTGTGAATCTACACTGATGATGTTGTCGGATGGAGCCAGACTCTGTCTCTCTCTCTCTATGGACTCTCTCTATGGACAGACTCTGTCTCTCTCTCTCTATGGACTCTCTCTATGGACAGACTCTCTCTCTATGAGCTATTTACTAGGGCTGTAACGATATAGTAACTGTATCGAAATATCGATTTCGATTAAAGAAAATTGAAGTATATCGATATGTAAACAGCAAATATTGTATCGTATCGTTTTGCAATGGAAAGAATCTGTATCGAATTCGTTAATTTTGTAGATTTAGAGACAGGCGATGTCTCTCTCTGAGTTCTCCCCCCGTCCTTTACTTTATTCACATCCCAGAAAATCTTGTCTTCCCCCAAATGGATGCCGAGGAGGGCTGGGGGGCTTTCGTCTTAAGTTAGCATCTGCATTTTTATCATTTTATGAAACAACGTAGGCCTACCTGCAACGTTGAAAAATTCATTGAGGGTGGCCAAGTGCACCGGCTAAGTCATGCATGTGGAAAGGACAGGCTAATGCCCTTTCTGAATGGCCCTGTTAGTCAGGATATAACAGGCAAACAGGCTGCCCGGCTAATGTTTCATATGGGCTCTCCTCTGGGCTGACATCATACCTTTGCCTCCATAAATCTCAAATGTTCCCGTTGCGTTGGCCCTGCTGGCTTCCTTGCATGTGCGATTCCTCTGCAATAACTGCGGTGACTTTTCGCTGCGAGGCGGATAATCATTTTCGCGAGTAATTTTTGAAATAACCCTTTTTTATGTTCTTCTCCGGCGAGTTTATGGAAGCCTCCTAATGTCAAGGTTGTAGCTGGGTGGGCAGAATCTACCGAATGCATCTCTAATTCCTTAACCACTTAAGTCCTGTATACTTTGTTGACTGGAGTCCCCTGGCCCGGGGGTCTATAGTAGGCCCTACATTTTTCCTTCTACACCAAATCTCTTAACACTTCTGGTGCCGGGGAATCTTTCAGAATAAAGGCGCTAGAGTGCCAAGCATATGAGAGAGATTTTATTCCCGACCTGAAAATGCATTTTCTAGCAAGGAGTACTATCAGAATATAGCACTATTTAACGCCTAACAAAGAAATATCACTTACCCTACCTTTAAGCCCTAACGCGTTGTGAAGCGCGCGCGCGCACACACACACACACACACACACACACACACAGTCACACACACACACACACACACACACACACACACAATTTACAATTTACAATTTAGGCATTTAGCAGACGCTCTTAATCCAGAGCGACTTACAATAGGCAAGAACAAAAAGCATGGGAATACATCACATATGCATTTATCGCGAAACATGCGTAAGCTAAGACCGTGACTAGAACATATCTATATAATGACACTATACATATAAACTATAACTAGAACATATCTATATAATGACACTATACATATAAACTACACATATATGCTATACTATGCTGTACATATATACTATGAAGTGCTATGACTACATACAATGCACTTATTGTGCTGTCTACATGACATGCTATAAGTCTGTTTCAAATGCTATATAAGTCTAAGAAGTGCACACACACACACACACACACACACACACACACACATGACACACACACACACACACACACTGATATCACTCTTCAGTCGCCAGTCCATGTATTATTCATGCGAAAATGTATAGTGTTTTTTATTTTTTGTATTTCTTTATCAGCGTTATCTGGGGAATTCCATCACCATTGATCTGTCCTGCAGACCGACAGGATGTACAGAGAGGGGGGGGGGGGGGGGGGGGGGGTGCAAGAGGAATTGTCTCAAATGATACTGCTTAATCTTGTCAGTTAGAGATTGTGTGTGTGACTGTGTGTGTGTGCGTGCACGTGTGTGTGTGCGTGCGTGCGTGTGTGCGTGTGAGTGACAGAGCGAGAAAGAGGGAAGCGCAGACAGAGGAAGCGAAAAAAAGAATGCATCATCGTGTGTGTGTGTGTGTGTGTGTGTGTGTGTGTGTGTGTGTGTGTGTGTGTGTGTGTGTGTGTGTGTGTGTGTGTGTGTGTGTGTGTGTGTGTGTGTGTGTGTGTGTGTGTGTGTGTGTGTGTGTGTGTGTGTGTGTGTGTGTGTGTGAGAGAGAGAGAGAGTATCATATTTATATGAAATGGGGAAAAGGGGGAAAAGATGTGTTTGACTGTTGGGTTTGTTTATCAGTCTGGTGTCTTAATGGTGAAAGCTGAGCGCATCACACGATGTGTATTCTGGCTCACAGTGTGCCGTCTATGGAGAGAAGCATCTGATTGAAGACTCGTTGTGGACGGGATTCCCCCAGAGCATTCTAATATGAAAATCATCTTAGCTCCATTATGGAAAATGAGCTGATGAATGGACGTGGTGCTGTGCTGTACTGTCTGGGGTAATTCAGTTTCAATTCAGTCAATACACACAACGTGAATGGACACTAGAATACAGCGGCCGGTGATCAGGCTTAAATCATCTATTCTCAAACAGTTTATTTTGATAGATTGGATTTGGGAGGCATTTGAAGCTGTTGTGAAGGAAATGCTCTCGCTAGACAAGACACAATCCGTGTTACATTGATCACATTTGAAATTAAGCACGGCTAGATGGCTAGAGCAACAAAAAATATATATCAAATGGGGGTCCGTGGAACCTCAATCTACACTGTAAAATATATATTTGTTTTTACTTACATTTTATCCCACCATTTTTTGTAATCCATTTTTCAAACTGCGAATTGCCTAAACTGTAATCCTGTGCGCTACTCTCCCTTTGTCAACATGGGGAGAGCCCCGAACTGAGCTCATGCTTCCTTCAATGCATGACGAGGCCACTTCATTACGACCGCAACCTCTCATAAACCACTATAAAGACCACGTTGACGTAGATCTACGTCAACGGTAGCGAATGTGTTTTAATGGTTGGATTCAGCACCCCCACAAGCCCATAGTTAGACAAGCTCATATTGGCCAATTAATATTTTTCTAGGGCAGACAGGGAACCCAGATGCAGACAGAGACAAGGAAACATGGTATAGGTCTTCCAAAACATTCAAGGCAAAAACATAACTCGTCCAAAACTTAAAGTCCAAGTTTCCAAAAGCAGAAATAATACTTAGGTCTTCGGTTGGAGCTGCAAGGAGAGGTGGTGGTCAGGCTGGCAGGCACGCACTGAGGGAGCAGACCAAGAATTAGAAGCAGACCTAGTACAAAAAGCACAAAGGTGTGCACTGGCCGAAGGAGGAACTATCACTGAGCACTGCGTGCCGTCACAGCCAGGTATCTGTAGACAGCCAGGTGATTGCCCGATGGAGACCAGCCAGGTAATAGCCAGGACACACCTCCGCGAATGTGGAATGCAGCTCCAACCTAAAAGACATAAAAACAGAAGAGTCAGAACAGACAGCCAGACAAGCTGTCACACCAAAGTCACACCAAGTCTTATCAACTCTGATTGGCTCCCACAAATTGTCCCAGAGCGGAAGCATCAGTGCTGGACAATGCACGTAGCTGCCTGCCCAGTTGAGCCGCCCAGTTGAGCTCTTTGCCCGCTGCTGAAAGACGGACCAAAAACCTAGGGTTAGAAGTAAATCTCAACTTTGATTGGCTCCCACAAAGCAAGCCCGGCGCCACAGGGGTGCTAGAGGAGGCCTGGCCCCCTCAGTTGCAAATTCTGCCTCTTCAGTTGAAGTTTTATCTACATATCGTCTTACTATATAAAAATGGTGTGTTCCCCCTCGCCATTTTCAACTGCCCCCCTCAGTCATGTCATCCTGGAGCCGAGCCTGCCACGACGTTTCCCAGAGGAGTTTTATTGGAAGTAATAAGGTGTCAGAACTTAAGACACGTATGAACACATCAGCGAACAAAGCTATTGGTGAGCAATTATTTTGCAGATGGCTAAAAACAGTTTGCATAATAATAATTGGTTTGGATAATTGATTATGATATAATCACATTTTTCTTTGCATACCAGCTAGGGGTGGGACGATATGGCGATATATCGTGATATAAATCGCTGCTATATATATATATTTTTTTTTTGTATCGTTCTCCCAATATCGTGCTATTTTATTCATTAGTTAGTACTAGTAGTAGTAGGCTACCCATTGTGGTGGATAGACAAGTTGTAGACAAGTTCATTGTTTTACTGTTTGTGACGCAAAAAATCTTGTAAGATTTTGGAATAAATACATAGGCCTAATTCCAGATTTTTGCCTTTTATGGTTCTTTTTTCATTTTCAGTTACATAGTGATATCGTTGATGAAATCTCTTGCATGAACCAATGGTCGCGGTAGATTTTTATTTTCTTCTCTGTGTGAAAAGAGATGTGCCTCTGACTCCCACATGTAGCTTTGTTCACATCCTGGACACATCACGCCTGCAGTGGCTCTTAAAAAAGTGCAATATTGGCTGATTTATAGTGAAACTTTTTAACATAGCTCATCATTTTGTACACATTTTCTTCCAATCTAGAAACACTGATCATAAGTATATGTTTCTGTCTAATGATACACACATACTGTACAGTACATGCCCGGCTAACGATACGACAGTGTTGTAAGTGATGGGGGTTGGTTGGTTGTGTTTTTGTGGAGATTGGGTTGAGTCAACTCCCATGAGAGGCTGTGACGTCTAAACAAATCTGATAACCTCACCTTGTTACCCCCCAGTCCCTGCAGTCACACAGCACTGACCTCTCTACCCCCTCCCATTCAAAACAATAACCTGAGCAGACAGGCAACACGCGTGTACACACACACACACACACACACACACACACACACACACACACACACACACACATGCACGTGCGTATTTGTATTACTATACTCGCGAGGACATCACTATTTTTAGGACACCAATTTGTATGAACACCCTACAATAGCCTAAAGCTGGGAATGGCCCATCCAAATCCTTTAAAAACTGAAACACAACCATATCTCTTGTGAGGAGACCAGGACAATATTATCATCACAATGTATTATTTCTGAAATTCCCGAAGAATTTCTGAAAAAGGCTATACTTGTGCGGGCATTTGGTCGTCACAAGTAGGCTATAGAATAACACACACACACGCATACATGTACGCATGCACGCAACACACACGTGCCGTGCATGGGTCCTATAATGAATGAGTTGTTTTGAATGGATGGCTGGGTGCACTTAGCACCGGGCGCGGCCGGTCCTGACCAGAGATGATGAATTGACAGCAGGGGTGTGTGTGTGTGTGTGTCTGTGTGTGTGTGTGTGTCATTGGGGGGGGGGGGGGGGGGGGGATCACTGTAGCTGCCTGCCCGTGACAGACCACCACTCACACTGCTGCTTCACTAGAGCTGCAGGCACATACTCGCATGAGAGAAAAGGAAAAAGGTGTGTGTTGGGGGGGAGAGGGGGGGAGCATGAAATGAAGGAGAAGATAGAGACAGTGAGAGGAGAGGGGGAGGAGTGCATACAGAAGGTGAGGAAGCAGGTTATAGAGACAGTGAGGGGAGAGGGGGAGGAGTGCATACAGAAGGTGAGGAAGCAGGTTATAGAGACAGTGAGGGGAGAGGGGGAGGAGTGCATACAGAAGGTGAGGAAGCAGGTTATAGAGACAGTGAGGGGAGAGGGGGAGGAGTGCATACAGAAGGTGAGGAAGCAGGTTATAGAGACAGTGAGGGGAGAGGGGGAGGAGAGGGGGAGGAGTCCATACAGGAGGTGAGGAAGCAGGTTATAGAGACAGTGAGAGGAGAGGGGGAGGAGTGCATACAGAAGGTGAGGAAGCAGGTTATAGAGACAGTGAGGGGAGAGGGGGAGGAGTGCATACAGAAGGTGAGGAAGCAGGTTATAGAGACAGTGAGGGGAGAGGGGGAGGAGTGCATACAGAAGGTGAGGAAGCAGGTTATAGAGACAGTGAGGGGAGAGGAGAGGGGGAGGAGTGCATACAGAAGGTGAGGAAGCAGGTTATAGAGACAGTGAGGGGAGAGGGGGAGGAGTGCACACAGAACGTGAGGAAGCAGGTTATAGAGACAGTGAGAGGAGAGGGGGAGGAGAGCATACAGAAGGTGAGGAAGCAGGTTATAGAGACAGTGAGGGGAGAGGAGAGGGGGAGGAGTCATACAGAAGGTGAGGAAGCATGCAGCTCATGTTTCCTGTCCTGTGATGTAAGGCCTGACTGGATCGATGACTCCACTGGGACCCAGCACACTGCTGTCTGTCTGTCTGTCTGTCTGTCTGTCTGTCTGTCTGTCTGTCTTGTCTGTCGTGCTGCTTTAGTCTCTTGATTCTTTTCCTGTCAAGCACTTCTCTATTTATCTCTATTTCTTCTATCTGTCTTGGTCAAACAGTCATAGATATTTTGTCACATGGGCAGTTAATGTCAATATTAACTTAAAATACTAGTACAAGCCCTCGTTTACCACTATTCATAACCACGGAAGCTGCACTACTTCAGTTCAGTACTATGTAGGACACATAACGAACAGTCAATAACTTTTTACTAAATTAATCTGATTAGCCACTTAAGCACTATTTTTCACTTCATCATACAACGCTTTCAATACCCAAAATAGCCAATCTACAAGCTTACAATGTCCCACGATGCAACGTTTTGTGAGCATATACATCTGCTATTTTTGCAGAACGTTTGCTGCCCAGAATAAGGCAGCTATATAGTAGTGTTAAATGAAGGGCATAATGCTCCAGCAAGTGTTGAATCTGGATACATGTCGCCCGCTGAAACACCTTTAATATCATGAATCTGGACACATGTCGCCCGCTGAAACAGCTTTCATATCATGAATCTGGACACATGTCGCCCGCTGAAACAGCTTTCATATCATGAATCTGGACACATGTCGCCCGCTGAAACAGCTTTCATATCATGAATATGGACACATGTCGCCCGCTGAAACAGCTTTCACATCATGAATCTGGACACATGTCGCCCGCTGAAACAGCTTTCATATCATGAATCTGGACACATGTCGCCCTCTGAAATAGCTTTCATATCATGAATCTGGACACATGTCGTCCGCTGAAACAGCTCTCATATCATGTGACAGTAGAAGAGTGTTTCTCAAATGGGGCTGCGTGTACCCCTAGGGGTACATGGAGGAACTACAGCGGGTTACCCTGAGAGAAAGTGAAAAAAAAAAGAAGAATCTACTTGACTATTACATTTAATTAACACACTTTGTGTAAACCTGTTGAACTGTATAGTGTTAAACCAAACAAAAAAATTAAATAAAAATACTACCACAAATATTATTGAATAGACAACATATTGACGAATGAATAGATACGACCACATTTTAAAATAAATCTGCTCAGGACTCTGGGTCATTAATTGCAATTATTATTATTTTTTCGTTATATTCTTAAAAAGGGTGGGTCATCGTTCATCCAAAGCATCATAGCTATAGGTTTCTCTGGCAGTTTTCTAAGCAAACGTAGTCTGGTAAAGGGGTATTTGGATTCAGGAAAAAGGGGAAGACAAAAAAAAAAAGTTTGAGAACCACTGCAGCAGAACAAATCAATGCACATTCACACGTCTTCTTTTTGTTCCTTCGGTGTAGATGACATAAGGTAGCCCACCCAGCCAAACGGAACCGCAGATAAGACCCTGGGTGTAACACAAGCAGCTTTTTGGCAGCCAGGAGACAATCCACAAGGTTAAATTAAGACCAGCAACACTTGGGCTGTGTGGATGAAGGCCTGCCGTCTTGTATTGAGATGAATGGCTTTTTAATGGCCTACAGGGACCACTGCTATCTCCTGTGGAATCTGCAGGGGCTGGCCTGGCGCGGTGGGCCATGCTGTGGGTGGCAGCCCACCGCTGTTTAGACTTGCCAGTAGATCCCGTCAAAAGAAATCCGCCATAAAGCAGAGACTGACTCGTCTCGTATGTTGTTTTAATGGCCGCCTTGTTAATGCTGCATTCTTAGTTTTGGGAAAGCGAACAAGATTAGTCCTAGCTTCCGAGACAACCATTTCCAAATGGAGACGGAGAGAGAGAAAGCACCTGTCTCGCTCAACCGTAGAGTTCCTATTCTGGGATGGACGTTCAGCAAAAATAGCTCACTATGTGAGCTTGTAGATCGGCTATTTTCCGCGAAGAGAGTTGGTGTATAAGTTAATAGTATATAGTGGATCTAGTATAGGGGGCACCCCAGTCAACAAAGCATAAGTCATTGTCGGGTGGAAACCATTTGTTGTGAGCTTGTCCATCTGCTGTTTTCAAAAGATATAGGCCTCTGGTCTACAATATACGTGTTTGATTAATACATTGATTAGTTATTAATCATCTAAATCTGCAAAGTAACTGTTAACTAAAGCTGTCATATACAGTATGTAGTGGAGGAAATATTTGTTTGCCTCAGCAGTGGAGTAGAAGTATAAACAAATGGAAATAGTAAAAGTAGCTTGACATTTAGTTCAGTAAGTACTTCAGTAATATATTTTTAGAAACTTTACACCTTCAGACTCACGGAAAAACCTTGATGCTGTCTTTCAACACAAGGATAAGAGTTCCATTGTGCTAGACATTTCAAATATATTGTAATGACTTCCAATTTAGATTTCTATGTAGTTCATAGAAATACAGAATTTGTACTTGAATCAAATATTTTTTTTCGGTGTTATAAAAATATCACACTTAGTAATTATTCTATTAATACGAAAATAAATCAATGGAATAGTTGCAGCCCTTTTTGAAATGGACCTGAAGACAGGAAAGTAGGAAGTAAGGAAAGCTCCTTTCAGACAAAAAGGTGTGCAGAGCACAGAGTGAGTGTTTATTTAACCATTGGTAACACTGAGAGGGTAACAAAAGTAACCAAATGGACCCACCAGGGTCCATTTGGTTACTTGTGTGCCCTCTCAGAGTTAAATGAACGCTGAGTCTTTTAGTGTGCAGCTGGCTGTGATATTTGTTCATCTTGTGGTTTCTACGCTGCGGTATCTTCTGAAACTTTAGCCTCATGTGTGCTCACAGTACATTACCGTTGCTGTCTGGTGTGAGCATTAGTCTGACAAGACACATTCATTCATTCATTCTCCCTAGGCTATACTGTAGCCCACTGGAGAACGTAGATTTCTTTATTAATTAAAATTCACAATTTACAATTTAGGAGACACTCCAGAGCGACTCCCAGTAAGCATGGAAAAACACAAGGTAGGTATAATACATCGAATTGCGTAGTTGGCTTACTTAATTATAACATGCGTTGTTCGACCAGTGGTACTTCGCAACAATGGACCAACAAAAGTCAATGTTGCTGTTTTCATTTTGATATACTTCGATTCTGGAGATTAATATTGATTTTTCGATGCAGTTACTATATCGTTACACCCCTAATATAGCTCTGTTCGGAAGAAACCACCTAACTCAAAAATATAAATTTTTCAAGAAATTAAGAAAACCTTATATTTTTAAAACAAAGCAATACTGCCTCATCAAAGTCGGTACCGTGACCTTATACTGTATATTGCCAATTGCTTGCATGAGTGGGAGAGAGTTGGTGAAGTTGGCTGCTTTAGCAGACAGTTTGAGGGTCCAATGGAGGTAAGAGGTTTTGTCTGAAGAGCTTTTTACTACTTTTCTTTTTTTACCAACACACAGACAAAAAAGGGTGCTCAATAGCACTGATGTATGCAATCAAAAACCTCACAAATGGAGTTAGGTGGTTTCTTCCTGACAGCAACGATAGATGACTGACGTCACAGACCGGCCACATGAATACTGAGATCCACACCGTTATGAAACCCCTCCTTGTTGAACGGTGATCATTATGTGCCATGGCAGCAGACTGCTGTTCAGCGATACAGCCTATCTCTTACAGCTCCTGTGCGAACACGGCCTCGTCTAAACCTATCTGACATGTGACATAACCGTAGAGGACACTCCGGGGCTTAACGCACCGGAGTCGTCAACAGCGGTACGGATCACCCTCGCTGGTGTTTGCGGTCAGTGCTCTTTCCCTCACAGAAACACAACAACAACATGGCATGGGTGCTCCGCTGTGCAACGGGCTGGCACCGGCTGCATCAATATTTCACCTCTGTCCAAAACCAAGACGACCAAGAGTGTTCTGGACGAGACTCCAGCAAATAATTCATACCATCTGCTGTCAAATATCTGGGATCCAGTGGTGGAAAGTAACTAAGTACATTTGTACTCAAGTAGCTTACTGTACTAATTTACGTCCATTTTTCAACACTTTATACTTATACTCTACTACACCTCAGACTGAGGCAGACAAATAATGTACTCCAGTACAATATTATTTGAAAACGTTTGTGACAAGTTACTTTGATGTTTTGATTTTTTTTTTCATAATTACAAAACATAAGATTTTGAAAACCTTTGAAAGGACATTCCTGTCCCATTTCTCATTCCTGCCAAATGGGCCATTCTGCATAATGAATATATTTGAAAATCGGTTGATTTATTTTTAACATTTACTCGCGTAACATTTTTAATACAGGAGTTTTTTTCTAACCTATTCCTTCATTGTGGTATTGATACTGCTTTTATTTAAGTAAAAACTCTGAGTACTTCTCCCACTACTGGATAATTCATGCCATGTGCTGTCAAACACATCTTGGATGCCCGGTTATGGAGCGGTTTGTTTTCTGCAAGGATAGGGGAGATTTGATGTAGAGAAATAGAGGGTGGGGAGTGTGTGTGTGCGTGTGCACACACACATGCGTGCGTGTCGAGGTGCGCACGTACATGGGCTAATGTTGTAGATACAGACCCGAGGCCAGAGGCGATCATAACCACAACCTTACATGAAGGCCTTCTTTGCCATCCGTTGACAGGAGCATGGCAGAGCGCTCCGCCCAGGGAGAGCTCGCTACAGATTCCTGGCTATGAGGGCCTGTGGATGGAGCATTGTTTGACGGGGGTGAAGAATGGTGGAGCGATGCTTATGTTGGCGTCGGCGGGCGAGGCCCGCAGGCCGCGCAGTAAGAGGCGTGAAAGTGGTTTAAGGTAAAGGCCAGCGGTGGGAGCTTCTGACTAGCGTGTAATGTGTTCTCTGCATGAAACACTGAGCTCATTCACTGTAGGCTAGACCCCCCTCCCCCTCCCCCTCTCTCTCTCTCTCTCTCTCTCTCTCTCTCTCTCACACTCACTCAATGTCTGTCTGTCTCTCTCCCCTCTGTCTGTCTGTCTGTCTGTCTGTCTGTCTGTCTGTCTGTCTGTCTGTCTGTCTGTCTGTCTGTCTGTCTGTCTCTCTCCCCTCTGTCTGTCTGTCTGTCTGTCTGTCTGTCTGTCTGTCTGTCTGTCTGTCTGTCTGTCTGTCTGTCTGTCTGTCTGTCTGTCTGTCTGTCTGTCTGTCTGTCTCTCGCTCTCTCACACTCACTCAATGTCTGTCTGTCTCTCTCCCCTCTGTCTGTCTGTCTGTCTGTCTGTCTGTCTGTCTCTCTCCCCTCTGTCTGTCTGTCTCTCTCTCTCTCTCTCTCTCTCTCTCTCTCACACTCACTCAATGTCTGTCTGTCTCTCTCCCCTCTGTCTCTCTCCCCTCTGTCTGTCTGTCTCTCTCCCCTCTGTCTGTCTGTCTGTCTGTCTGTCTGTCTGTCTGTCTGTCTCTGTCTGTCTGTCTGTCTGTCTGTCTGTCTGTCTGTCTGTCTGTCTGTCTGTCTGTCTGTCTGTCTGTCTGTCTGTCTGTCTGTCTGTCTGTCTGTCTGTCTGTCTGTCTGTCTGTCTGTCTGTCTGTCTGTCTGTCTGTCTGTCTGTCTGTCTGTCTGTCTGTCTGTCTGTCTGTCTGTCTGTCTGTCTGTCTGTCTGTCTGTCTGTCTGTCTGTCTGTCTGTCTGTCTGTCTGTCTGTCTGTCTGTCTGTCTGTCTGTCTGTCTGTCTGTCTGTCTGTCTGTCTGTCTGTCTGTCTGTCTGTCTGTCTGTCTGTCTGTCTGTCTGTCTGTCTGTCTGTCTGTCTGTCTGTCTGTCTGTCTGTCTGTCTGTCTGTCTGTCTGTCTGTCTGTCTGTCTGTCTGTCTGTCTGTCTGTCTGTCTGTCTGTCTGTCTGTCTGTCTGTCTGTCTGTCTGTCTGTCTGTCTGTCTGTCTGTCTGTCTGTCTGTCTGTCTGTCTGTCTGTCTCTCTCTCTCTCTCTCACTTTCCTCCCATCTATTTTTCACATTCTTCTTCTCTGGTTTGATGTGTTGTGTGATCATTTGGAATGCAGAGTGTAGTGTGTGTTGACAGGACAAGCAGAATGAAAGAATTAGTGCTACAGTACAGATCTCTCCATTGATGGCGGGAGAGAAGGGGCAGGCTCAGGCAGTCAGTGGAAGTTCCAGTCATGTGTAGGCAGGCAGGCAGGCAGACTGACTGACTGACTGACTGACTCAAGGAATATTAATTTATGTACCCAATGGGTGTGTGTGTGTGTGTGTGTGTGTGTGTGTGTGTTAAGGCTGTCCCCGAACATTCGGAGTTCGAACGTTCGCTCGTTGGCACTCAAATCTTAATTAATGGGCTTGAACCATTCTTTTTTTAGACTTAACTGTGGTGGACATGACAGGAACATTCTGTAATGATGAAAAGGATACATTAGTTCAGTTGCTTTGAGTTCCTGTTGGCAGGTTTTGTTTATGCTTAAAGGAGGATACAGGATAAACAAGTTAAATTTAAGTGATGGAACTAAACAAATAATTGTCAGATACAATTGAAATACTGAAAAGATAAATGGGTTCTCTCTCCTGATTGGAAAATGTTTGTAGCCCGACCTGAAAATGTATTTCGTGTTGACTAAAGAGCTGTCTATACTGATTACTATATTGTTCCAATACCAATACCAGGGTTACTCGGGCCGATACCACCCTCAAGTACTCGTACTCGGTACTCGGTACTCGGAACCGATACTTTGGGCCGAGTACCAAAACATCCAATTGACACTAGGCTGAACGAATGCAACGGGAGCAAGTCTGACCCAACACTGCAGCAAATCGCCAAAAACAGCCGATCTACAATTATAAATGACAACTGACAAGTGTAGATCGGAGATCCATTTGCATCTATGACAAAAAGGGGGTAAATTTTGTGGTTACTCAACAAAAATAAAGTACTCGTATCGGTACTCGGTACTCGGTATCGGCGAGTAGTAGTACTAAAAATCTCTAGGCCTAATTACTCTAATTACTATCACAATGTAGAGCTTTAAAAAAATGGTGGCAAGACACAGGCCAAATGGAGGATTTAAAAACATGTCATTGTAAGCCACCTCTAGCCTCTGAGGTCTCGTCGCGTTTCCAGGAGGACATTTAATGTTTAATCAGCTCGGATGAAGATATTCACACCTGTGAAGACCCTGTGTGTGTAAAAGGCTGTGTGGTGGTGTTTCCACTGAGAGCGGCTCTCTTGTGGCTTCGGCTCCTTCAGGTTCAACGTCAAGCCCTCACCCCTCTCTCTCTCGTCTCACCTCCCCGCTCAAGCCTGAGTCGTGTGTCGTAGATACATGCCAAAACATCGCAGACCTATACAAGCTCACAGCACAAGCTCACAGCACAAGCTCACGACGCCTTGTGAGCTTGTAGGTCGTCTGTTTCTGGCGCACGACACCGACATGCGGTGGATCAGATTATGAATTAAGCATGAGAGGGAGGAGACTCCTTTGCCTGGTGCTCTCCCAGGCAGAAACATGCAGGTTGTTAATGTGTTCCAGACAGACAGCGTGCCAACCAGCCAGCCACACGCTGCTCAGTGGAGCAGAGAATCACTGCACAGACCTTCAATATCGCTAACATTACTGATGTCTGTCTGTCTGTCTGTCTGTCTGTCTGTCTGTCTGTCTGTCTGTCTGTCTGTCTGTCTGTCTGTCTGTCTGTCTGTCTGTCTGTCTGTCTGTCCAAATTCTGTTTTCAAATTTCTGCCGGGTGGTGATCTCACCTAGGGAGTCGGGATGGCCATAAACCGCGCTGGCGTGAACATTGGGAACATGATTTGCATATATCTATAACTAGCATGTATCAAAATAGGCGAAGGAAAAAGGGGTACATTCAAATGTTAAGGGTTTAACTGCATTAAACTACAGGCAGTGAGTTTTTCCTTATGGAACAGACCAGGTCACAAATCAACACAAAGGGAACATTTATCAGAGATGGAGCATGTTTATTTACACTCTGAGAGTGTAATGTAACCAAGAGAGAGAAAGATATTAAAATAACCAAATGACCATACAACCTACTACAATAACATACCAAAGAACGCTAAATATTTAAAGGTAGTGTACAGTAAGTGATTTTTCATTTGGTTAAAACAAAAGGTTTTTAAGGTGAATCATTCACAGTAATCATTGCTCTAGTGTTTGTTCAGTAACAGGGGACACTCCAGCTCTTTAGTAAACAGGAAAAATAAATTCAGTTGGGTTGTCATTTTCATCCAATCAAGAGAGAGATACTCATTTATGCCCCAGTTCCGTTCTGCTATTTTTTGTTTGTTTAATAACTTCCAATTTGAACTTGTTGATTTTTATTTGTATCACTCCTAATTGGAAGATATTTGTGACTGGACAATGTATAGCACTGGAGAGACCAGGAGACCTGTGTTACTGAACAAACACTATCACTGATTGCTATCAGAATATAGAGATATTTTTTTCCTTTTATTTGAACAAAAACATATGTACTTACAGTGCCTTTTAGATGTGAGAGACAGAGGAAGGAGAGAGAGAGAGATTACACAAAAAAATAACTAGGCAAAGAGTGAGGAGGGAGAGCTGTGTGCATCAAATCTGGTTAAAACGGTGCCGTGACCTTGGCCAGCCAGCTGACACCAGCAATCATCTTTAGGTCACAGTGTCACAGCCACTCAGTTTAATGACATCACAGTGGTGGCCGCACTGCTCCGCCGGGCCCGCGGTGTCACGCCATTCCTGTGACATTGCACACTATCAGTAGTGGAAGTAAAAGTAGCAATGCTGCCTGCAATGCAGAAATAGTCAAAGTAAAAGTAAAAGTCCCGTATTCAAAAAGGTATGTGAGTAAAAGTACAAAAGTGCTGCATCAGAATATACTTAAAAGTACCAAAATAGAAAATAGAAGTACTCTTTATGATGTCATTGGTAAACGGGTAAACTGTCCACAGCCCACCAATGAGACACAGAGTGAGTAGACAGAAATGGTGCTGTCTTATAGAGACACACGGGGACTACACATTTCACAGACAGCGGCCCCACTTCTGGTCCGTTAGAACGGTGTCCTGCAGGCCAGCCCATAGAAGTCCATTGAAATTCAACTGTAGTTAGCCTATTTTTAAAATAATACCAAATGAACTGAAGACTATATTGATTTGAATACAAATATGTTTCCAAATGTATGAAGTGTCTTTGTCAACATATATTGTTGTTTTCTCAATAGAGGATCTATTTCACATTTAATTTACCACTTGAATGAGTTACCCATAATGTTAACGGAGCAGAGGGGAGACGGCAGACAGAGAACCTGTCGCTTTTAAGGACGTCACTGCCTTTACGAGGCTACGAGCTTCGACTTTGAAGAGTGGAATTCTCAATAATAGGCCTACATCCCGATCCCGACTGACTTTGTTCATTCATGTCTATATTTTGAACATGTCACAGGCTTACTAATATGTTCTACCTACCTCGGAGCTCCGACGGTGTGTTTTACTGTTGTCAACTTGTTGTTGTATAGTTGGGAAAATAACCCAGCTAAAATGGAGGAGTGACATATCCTGACATTTTCAACTACCTAGTGAATTCCCCAGATGAGTATTAATAATTAGTCTTGCAAGCCTGTTTGGATAATTTCCCACAAATACATTGCATATAAAATGAAATACCACAAATATATCTGGGTATTGAAAACCTCAAGGGAGTGCGACCGTGACGTATATACCGTGCGACCACTTTGACTTGAGATTTACAACGCTAGCACTTTTCACACACTGATGGAGTATATTATAGTACATTGTGGGTTGTATATTGAGATGGCAGGTATGTGACATTGAAAAGGACAAATCAAACATATGGGACACTTTATTGGAACACAACAAAAATCGCTATACAGCCTCAGTAATGAACCAGTGAAATTAGGGTATTTTATGATGCCTCTCATAGGGATTGCATTGGCAGCTGCAGTACACCGTTGAAACGGACCAGAAGTGGGGCCGCTGTCTCATTTGGGGGCGTGACATTTGTAGTCCCTGTGTGTCTCTATAGCAAGAGCAGCAATTTAACCCATTTTGGGCGGGAACCCCTTTTGATGTTAGCATATGTTATGCTTTAGCTATTGAAAAATAGCAGATCTACAAGCTCATAGCGCGCCACCGAGTGGCGCGCTACGAGCTTGTAGGTCTGCTATTTTTGAAAAATCGAAGAACGACTGACATAGAAACATAGCTTTTTCAGAAAACTGTCAGGATGTAGAAGACATTTTTAGATCAAAATGGTCAAAATGGGTTAAGCCCTTTCATCCTGCCATCCCATTCTGGCCTGTCATTATACAGTAGGCAGTGCCTACTAGGAACACACACATACAGTAGGCAGTGCCTACTAGGAACACACACATACAGTAGGCAGTGCCTACTAGGAACACACACATACAGTAGGCAGTGCCTACTAGGAACACACACATACAGTAGGCAGTGCCTACTAGGAACACACACATACAGTAGGCAGTGCCTACTAGGCACACACACAAAACCACAACGAACATTGTGACCTTGTAGATCGGGAATTTTCGCCATTCATCACGTAAAACAAAGAACGGTATATAGGGCTTAAGTGCATTAAAAGGAATACTCTTTTATCTCCATATCTTTATTTGCGACGTATCAATCTGGATCAGGGGTGGGCAACTGGCGGCCCGGGGGCCACATGCGGCCCCCACCGTCACTTAATGCGGCCCTCAGGTACATGTCAGAATACTGATATATTATTGGTTTCAGCTGTTTACAATTCCACAACACATTGCAAACATGACCCACTTGAATTACTTCAGTCTAAATTAGTAGCTCATTGCTCAACACAAGTATAATTAAAGGCATTTGAAAAGACATATTAAATGTTAATTTTCAGGATTCCAATTAAAAAATAGCAAAAATTCAAAATTTCAATTCGAACATAGCAAAAATAGCCGATCTACAAGCTCAAAACGCGTCGCAGCGCGACGCGTTTTGAGCTTGTAGATCGGCTATTTTGCTACGACAGCAATATATGGCCCTATATAATATAGTGGCCCTCTCCATCAAAGTTGCCCACCCCTGATCTGAATCAATCAATCGATTGAACGGGCAATGATCCAACCTAATCGAAGCAAAGATTTCAATAGTGCAGAGATATTGAATAATCATGTTATTTGATAACAAACGGTTATGTTGATATTAACAAACATAACCGTGTCACACCTCCAGTACTATCCATGGTTTTCATTGTTGTTGCTGCTGCAGTACTGTTACATTTGTCTTAGCACCTTCTGTAAGGAACAGAAACGTTTCACTTTACCACTTTTTGATTTTCATCAAGAAGATTGCCTAGCAAGCATTACTTTTATTATTGGTCTTAACTTACAGTCATAGGCTTAAAGCTGTGCTATTTGGCTGTTTTAGTAGTGGTTACAAAAGACGATCTATAAGTTCCTGATGCGTTGTGAACTTGTAGAACTCATATTTTGTCTAACAAAAAGCCCCAAATAAAAATAGGGACACCAGGCCGAAAGTGGTTCATGAGAAAATGGGCAGAGAACCATGTACAGTATACAGTGTCTTACCTCAACATTACAATACGCTTAGATACTCCTAAAACATAAACAATAGATAAGATAAGCGGAATATTGAATCATTAACCGTAAACGAGCGTCTTCAGTTGACGTCACAGAAATGAAATGGACGCAAACCGAGCTCACCTCTGAAGGTTACTCAGAGGAGCTGGCACATCTTTACGACTGCGCCTGAGCTCTTCAGCCTGTGGGATATTCTCTTCTAACCTTGTATGTCCACAACTGTTACTTTTGAAGGAAAAAAGAAAAAACAATGAATCTAATGTATAGTCACAAGCTCTTGTGAATCACTTTTCATTGGTTCAATGTTTTATGATAGCCACAGACACACTATCGCTTTCAAATATGTTTTGAAGATATGTTAAAATCACAGATCTACAAGCTACACCATGTAACGCATAGTGAGCTTGTAGATTTGCTATTTTTGCGTGCCACTGTTGAAGTGGGGCATTAAGCAGGGCATTAATGCGGGAACCCCTTTTGGTGTTTTAACTAAGCATGATGTTATACTTTAGCTATTGAAAAATAGCAGATCTACAAGCTCATAGCGCGCCACCGAGTGGCGCGCTACGAGCTTGTAGGTCTGCTATTTTTGAAAAATCGTGAAAATGCGGCACAAATCTTTGAATATAATATTTTTTTTATTTCGACGTCAGGCCTAAATGGGTTGAAAAAAAAAGAAATGTTAAAAGTTGAAATGTGGAGATACAAGGTTCCTGCCGGACAGCAGTGTTATAGTGCTGGAATAACAAAGCCATGCATGTGTCAGACTGAAGGTACTGTGTGGTCGGGGTAGAAGTTGGTTATTGTGTGTGTGTGTGTGTGTGTGTGTGTGTGTGTGTGTGTGTGTGTGTGTGTGTGTGTGTGTGTGTGTGCGTGTGCGTGTGTGTGCGTGTGCGTGGCTGACTCAGGCTCTGCTCCTGACCTCTCTGTCTGTCCGCCAACGTGAGGATCAGAGAGTCTGCAGCCATGGCGCCTGGAAGCACAACTTCTTTGATGACTCCAGATTTATTAGGTTGTTTTAAAGGCCGCGTTGTACTTCGTTGCGCCACACTTTTACGTGCTGATAAGGTATAAATTGTGGAAGACACCATGAGAAAGATCACCACCACCCTAACAAGAGATACGATGAGTAAATCTTGTTGCACAATGGTGTCGTCCAATGACGCTAGTCGCGAATGATTTCCACCTGTGGTGGAAATTCAGTGTTCTCCCACGGGATCAAATAGGTGATTCAGATTCCTGAAGCATTACAGGGCCTCAAACCTGGGACCTTTTGTTTCCAGGGTGGCCTCTCTACCCATTCAGCTATGGCCGATCTACATACTCACAGATGTAGATCTACCCATGTCAGTGACGTAGAGTCTGTGGGGGCCGGGGGGCCATGGCCCCCATGAGGAATTGGACCAGGGATCACGGCCCCCATGAGGAATTGGACCTGAATATATATATATATATATATATATTCGCCTCGGTTCGTCCCGTTTGTACCGCACCAGGTCGCGCCGCGCCCGTTGGCGCAATTCTCGTCTTGCATTGACTTTGTATGTAATCGCGCCGCTCTAACCATCCAAGTCTGGCACCTTAACACCTCTTTTTTCCTCACTGTCCGGGATGGGTGGTGGTGGGTGGTGGACCGCGTTGCCTGTCCCTTGTGCAGATCAGGCATTGAAATGCGAATCTGGGTGCTTGTTCTCACCTGCCAGGTATGGGTATGCAATGCATGCATACAGTATTGTACTCTGCTTAGGCTACAATATGAAACCAGCGGCCGGGCGATTATAAAAACATTTCGTCTCTGACCCATGTCATCTACCATTCTGAACATTAGTGTTTTGTTGAATTCGTATGGATTTTGATTGCAAGCAGTGTGCAAGAGCTGTGAACCCGCGCATGCATCTGTAATAATGCATCCAGTGAGTAAATGGCTGCGATGTCATTGTGCTGGATTCAGAACCAGTTTAGGGCTTCCGCTTTTTGACTTTTCTCACTCTGCCTAAAGCTCAAACCACACCAAAGATCCACCATGCAAAGGAATTGCGACTAGTTTCATTGGTGCGGTTTGGGCTTTAGATAGTATTGCACCAGACGACGCCTCTGGACATAAAGATGAGTGCGGTTAGATTTAATTACACAATATGGGTTCTGGCCTTGAAAATGACAACGTGTTGGTTGGAAACTAAGAATGACTAACAATGACTTGCGTTTCAATTAGTCATTCACCGAATATTCGTCCGCAGAAAATATTCGGCACAAAATGGCTAAAGATGCATTTTCGGCCTATTCGGTTTCGGCCCGAATAGGTAGAAAATATATCACTGAATAGTGTATGCAATTAATGCATTCAAAAGAGCTGAATAAATGTTTTATGGACCCATAATAGTGATTATTATTTAAGTTAAGTTTTGCCATAACCATTTATTTGGCATAAATCAGTTAAATCAGGCATAAAACTGTTTCCTATATTCTGTATTCGGTTTCGGCCAAGAATTTCCCTTTCGGTGCATCCCTAGTTTCAATGTTGTGCCAGTTTGTACCGGCTGCAAGATATCTCAATAATCACAACGGAACTGTTGAGGTCACTATTATAGGCCTCAGACCAGGGTACCATATAAGCAAATGAGCCTATCCTAGAGACATGTGATGTAATGGGACACACCAGAAAGTGATCCATCACTCCCTTTTGGTTTCCCAAGCCTTAGTCACTGTTGTAGACTATCTACAAAGTCCAGCTAGGAACCTGGTGTGTGTGTGTGTGTGTGTGTGTGTGTGTGTGTGTGTGTGTGTGTGTGTGTGTGTGTGTGTGTGTGTGTGTGTGTGTGTGTGTGTGTGTGTGTGTGTGTGTGTGTGTGTGTGTGTGTGTGTGTGTGTGTGTGTGTGTGTGTGTGTGTGTGTGTGTGTGTGTGTGCGGTGGTGAAGGGTTTGACAACAGTCAAATGAGTGCCTCAGACCCCCCCTCCCCATGGACAGCACTGCCCCCCATGCGGTAAACAGTGTCCATCTTGGCTACCTTTTATTTGAAAGGCGTGACAAACGACGTAAACACGTGAGCTCATGTGACAGGGTCGCCATCGCGCACGCAGCCAGTCGGTGGGGGGGCTGGATTTGTCCTGAAAATGTGAGCAGAGGGGGAGCGAAATGCACTCTGACACAAAATAAACCATTATCGGGCACCGAGGGAGAGCCGCCCGGGGGTCACAGACTGCTGGAAGAGACCTGGAAGTATGGGGGGAGTGTTTGTACACTATAGCTAGGTAGTCCTGGCTTACATAGGAGCACTTCACCCATTTCAAGCTTATCTTCATAATCGGTCCTCACTCAAGTCATGTTAATTATGAAATGGCACCATGTCTCACTATGCTTAGAGGAGGGATGTGGACAGTTCAGAAACCTGCCTAGTGCCTACCAATGACATTATCAGTAGGCAGGTTTAGACATTTCAAACAAGGATTAAAACAAATATATATATATATGTTTTGTAATAAATAATCGATCTACAAGCTCACATCGCATCACGTCATGGACTTTTAGATCTGCTATTTTCACGTGTATATATCACGTCATGAGCTTGTAGATCAGCTATTTGTGTGTGTGTGTGTGTGTGTGTGTGGGGGGGGGGGGGGACCCAGGGGAACCCCATTCAAACCAAGTATATGTGGGGTTTAAGTGGTTGAGGGGTGGGGCTGGCTGTGTTTTGGAGTCGGGAGGGAAAGTGGACACTGGATCAGATAATCCAGAGAAAACAAACTTCAAGGTTAGGGTGGCTCCAGGACACTGCAGATCACCACGCTGAGGTCAGACTCTCAAAATAGAGACGACTTCTCCCGACCCTCTGAACGCTGCATTTGCCCATTGGTTGATTTATTGGCGGTTCGTGGCAGAACAGCAGGAAGTTTGTGTTTGTTTACATGTGGGATTCAGACTCTGAAGTGCTGTTGCCTTTGAGGCAAGGGATCAGCTTACCCCCCTTGCCGGTCGCACAGCTCACACTCCTAACCTTAGCCGTTTGTTTGGAATCAACGTTTATAGACGCACCACAGGCACTGAAACACACACACACACACACACACACACACACACACACACACACACACACACACACACACACGCTAATGTGCATGCACTATAACACATGTACATACTGTACATTAATGCTACACAAACACAAAGACAATAAGGGGAACTCACCCGGTCATACACACACTGAAGCCATCTATACTAGAACTAGAACTTTTAGGATCTTGGAATAAAGATAGTCATTGATTTTCATCAAAACAGTTTCCCGAACTCCTTGTTTTTCCCCCTCTTGTCACTAAGACCAAACAAACAGAAATGCCTCCTACTGCATGCAAAGTGAATTTCCTCAATTCATCATTTGCGCTTGCTAAGTTGCTATAATAAAGCAGTTATAGTCAGATTTACAGTGTCATACAACGGTGACGCAGGCTGAAAAACGCGTCGCAAGACTCGCGATGCAGCGATTTGGGAGCTAATATCAGCCCAGCGTGACACGGTGGAGTACTGTATATACCGTAAATCCTCATTTATTATCCGGGGCTTTTATTTGTCTCAACCGATTCTGATACCGGGCTTTTATTGGAAGGAGGCAGCTATAAGAAGGAGGCCTATATTTCTACTTTTCAAACCGATCATAATGAATAAGTCACATTTTGTGTCAGTTAGAACCCAGTAAAATGTACTGGGCTCATGTATTGAAACCAAGTCCTCATGAAATATTAAACAGTGCAGTTGCAGGTGCCCAATATTGCCTATGGTAAATACTATAATAACATCAACACATCAATTTAACTTGAACAACCAATGTCAATTTGAAGCTATGATTCCCTGCTTTCATATGACATGAAAAAAAAATCCAATGGCAGTCCCTCAGTCAAATCTGGTCACAAATAACTTCAACTGAGACATACTACCACAGTAGCCTACTGTGGTCCATCCTATTTATTGCACATTCAAATTCATCTGTATCTAGGCCTACAGTTAGGCTACTGACAAGTTCAGAAGCAAATAATGAAATAAAATATACAGTATGGCAGGCTATTTCCTATAATATCAAAGCAGTTTATATGAACAGTGCCACACTACAGTGATCTGACTGTTGTAACTTCAACACAATACACAATGAGAGAGAGAGAGAGAGAGAGAGAGAGAGAGAGAGAGAGGGTCGCGTTAGCAACAAGCTAAGCTTAGCGTTCGTTCCGTAAACGATAGATCCGCCAGGAGAATGGGGGCTATTCTCCTGGCTGATCTATCGTTTATAGAACGAATCGAATCGTTGCATAAAGGGCAGATATGCGGGCGCAGCGCGTCGTGTCACAAACACTCACTCATTGTAGTAGGCTGTGGGGTAGATTTAATTTGCTTGTTTTTTTGTCATTCTCCTCCCTCCTCCGCAGTTATAGACTGCTGCGCTAATTCGTTTTATTGTCCGTAGCCATGCAAAGTGCTTAGTGGTGTTCTCTCTTGTCTGTTAGTTTGTTGTTGTGTTGTCCACGAGCAGCGCGACCACCGGCATCTGGACACTGACGTGACCAGTCAGAGCAGGAAGGTAACGAAGGAAGGTAGGAAGGAAGGTAACAGATACGGCCACTTGAAAAAAACAAAATTAAACAAAAAGATAACCGGCTAATAAAAGAAGGAGGATCTTTATTTGCTAAATTCAACGCCACCCCCGGTAATTAATAGGGGGACGGCTTTTTTATTGAAGGAAGGAATGTATATGAGGATTTACGGTAAATGAAGCGTAAAGAGACCGCGTAACACAAGCCAGTGTGAATCCAGCCCAGGTGGGTCTGTCATGCAGTTGTAACAGTTCAGCGTACAGCAGGGGGAAGTGTATTGTCAGCGCATGTCAGTGTAACACTGATAGTGAGATCCTCCTGTCTATTGAGCGGAGGCGACATGCGATCCCCCCGCACCCCGCGGAGCAACGCCGTGACCTCTGACCCACAAGCCCTCCAGCCACGGCCCTGCTGCCCCCCCGACAGATGCAGACCAATGGAGCACAGCCTTCAGAGGTCTGACAGCTTGCTTAACCCCCCCCCCCCCCCCCCCCCCACACACCCACCCATCCCATCTCATTCCTCTGACACACATGCGCACACGCACGCACGCACGCACAGCAGTTTTATGTATGCCATTTAAAACAAATGCAAATGTTTAACCTAAGCCTTGTAGATCAGCTATTTTCGGGTGTGCAACACAGGAGCACGGTCAAGTATAAGGCATACCTCCAGCCCCAGCCCCTAAACCTAACCTATAATTTGCCTAACCCTAACCCCAACCTGAATCATTTTACAAATATGCCCTCACAATTCTAGTAATACAAGTACACTCACACACCGCTACTCCGCCTCTCCTATTTCAGCCCCTCCCCCCTCCGTTGCACACCCTCTGGGGAAACCCCTTAATGACTATCGACTCCTCCCCTGTCGTCTGGGATTGGCTCCATCAACTGCCTATCCGCTCCGCCCACAAGACCCGCCCACTCCAGTGACCCGCCCACACCACCCACTCCGTCGCCGGTGACCCGTCTCCAGGACATCTTGACCCCTGTCGCTGAGTTATGGCTCTTTTGCTTTACTTTATGTTTTTAAATGTTTCGTTGAATTTTCCTGATGTTGGAACTTAAGTATGAAATGCTGAAACAGTTTTGGTATTTCATACTTAAGTTCCATCATCAGGCAAATGTACTTTTTGATCCACTACAATTATTTGAAAACTTAAGTTCCAAGTTACTTTGGAGATTTAGATGAATTATTACAAATTAGGCCCTATTATACTTTGGCTATTTTCAAAAAGAATTGAGTTTGACACATTTTGAAATGATTTAAAAAAAACAAAAGTCAAATGGATCATTCTGCATAATGGCAACTTTGACTTTTTGTACTTTTTTAAATTTTTATTCCAATACATTTGCTTAAGTAAATGAGTACAGACTAGTACTGTACTTCTTCCACAACTGGTTTCCAGGACATGTTGACCTGTGAGTTATTGGGAGAGTTATGTCTGGAGAGAGGGCAGTGGAAGGGGGTGGTGGGTATATTTCTGTCTTCATAAACACAATGGCAGCTTCTCTGATCTATCTTGTCTGACCTTATTGATTGAATTAGAAGGGAGGGGAGAAGAGAAGGGGAGTGATGCATGGCCTTGCCGGTCGCGGTGACGGTGTTTAAATGCCACATGGCTGTGCTTCATGCAGGCCCTGACAAACTGCCCTGGTTTGGGCTTCGTTCAGAGACTTCAGACACCATCGTTTTTGACGTGGGTGTTTATGGCAGCTGTGAGTCATATTGTCCCCCGCTTGGCCTATACGGTATAATACATGCTTAACATATATAGTTTGTGTTCAATCTGCTCTGCAGTTTAGTCATATTGTTCTTACAATTGCAACTGTTGCATCCTGTGTTTACTGTTAAACTGTTACATGATTACTGTTATGCTAGATGCACCGCCATCTTTATTTTTGTTTGTCCTTTGTCTCCATTTTATTGCGTTCAGGAATGGCCCTCAGACATTCATTTCAGTTTATTGTCTAAATTGTAATTATTTTGTTAGGTCCAGCAAGAGTTAGGCTATTATTATTGTTGTTATTATTATTTTGACTATTGTTTATTCTGTCTGTAAAGGAAATGCCTCACGGCCCTCACCCTGACTATGTAGTCTGTCCTGTGTCAGCGTGTGGAATCTGCAGCGTGGGGTTGATCTCCCAGCAGCCTATAGCGGAGCATCTGTAGGTTTGCTGTGAGTTAGTGGGATCAGATAGGGAGTGTTATCTGCTGCTGCTAGTGACTGTTATCATCTCTGCTCTACCTCAGGCCTTAAGGAGCTGAGAAGTTCAGACCACACACACACACACACACACACACACACACACACACACACACACACACACACACACACACACACACACACACACACACACTCCCGAGAGGAAACACTTCATGGCGTTCAGACAGATGGTGATGAATTGACACCAGATTACACTATTTTAATCTAAGTGGTTAATAAATAAAATGTTATCAGTTAAAAATGGGTCTGAAATCATGTTTTCTGTCAGAAACCTCCGTGTCAACCGTATTTCTTTGCGTTGAAAGTGTTCCTCATCTATAACCTCTTTATTTAACCTCTACTCCACTGTGCACGAGTACAAATTGAGGCGGTTGTTTTTCTAGTCTCAAGTTTAACAAGTCCACACTCGCTGCATGTGTTCTGAGTCTGCCCCGGTGGACGAGCGGGCGGCTGGCTGGCGCCCCGCGTCTGCTCTTCTCTGCGGCCAAAAGCGGCCTTGATCTGTCCCTGCGTGTCCACTTCCAGGTCATGCCTTGGGCAGGGGCAACTCTGTGTGTGTGTGTGTGCGTGTGCGTGTGCGTGCGCATTATTATTCATGTGAGGGCCAACTGTCCCCAGTTGCCCCCAAGTATTATAGTAGAATTTGAGAAATACATTTGTGAAGATGATTTTTGTGGTCCTCAAGATAAACAAGATAAGTAATTGGGGAAATATTCACATTGGGCTTTGTGTTAGGTGTGTGTGTGTGTGTGTGTGTGTGTGTGTGTGTGTGTGTGTGTGTGTGTGTGTGTGTGTGTGTGTGTGTGTGTGTGTGTGTGTGTGTGTGTGTGTGTGTGTGTGTGTGTGTGTGTGTGTGTGTGTGGAGGGCATCTTAAGGAGGAAGGGGCGGGGGCGGGGGACAGGAAATCAGAGACAGGCCAAATAAACAACGCTGTCAGCCGTAGCATGCACCTCTGACCCAGGCTGTCCCATCTGTTTTCTTATCTCCTGTAGCGCTAATACTGACAAGTGACACCTTTCTCTGTTTCCCTTCCACTTCCTCACCCCACCTTTCATATGGTCAAAGAAGAGCACTGGTGGCAGAAGTGACAATGAAAATGTATTTGGCCCCGGAACCCCATCGGAAACTATTTTGTGTCAAGGACCCCCATACAAGATTTCTATTAGAATGTTTGAAAAAAAAAAAAAAGATTCAGACAAGCTTGTTGATCGTCTGTTTTAAATAGATGATACTATATTAACACGTTTAACCTCCTGGAACCCCCTCAAGGATCCCTGGAGGTCCCTGGACCCCACTTTGAGAACCACTACATTTCTCAATGGAGAATGCAGTATAAGGAGACTGGGGGCCACCTCTTTAACAAAGCTTGCAAACGCCCGAGTCTGAAAATATTTCAGCTCTCAGGAAGCAGATAAATATGACGCACTGAAACGTACAAGTGTAAAATAAAAGCTTGTCGACTCTTGTCATGTTGTATTTTCCCAGATGGTTGGCGGTCCCTTTGTAAACAATTAAAAACATACGCTGTACTCAGGGAGAAAGAAACAACTTGGTGGAGAGTAGAGACAGCCCTTTCCTCTACCACAGTGGTTCCCAAACTTTTCATTTCAAGGACCCCCAAATTGACACTAATCAGCCCACAGACCCCCATTTGAAAAGATAAAGTTACAGAACCATAAGGGTCCATTTGGTTCCAAACTATCATTTAGCTGGGGGCCCCCTGGAACTCCCTCAAGGACCCCTGGGGGTCCCCAGACCCCCATTTGAAAAGATATGCCAGGGACCCCCATAAGAGAAGATTTTTACGGCTCCCAACCCGTTTAATTTCAAGGACCCCCAGTTTGACATGCATTAGTCATTTAATGGCATTTCTATCTCTGGGACCCCCAATTTATATTGTAAAATCACTGTTGGTTTAACTCTGAGAGTGTACAAATGGAACCAAATGGACCCTAACGGGTCCATTTGGTTCCATTTGTACACTCTCAGAGTTACAGAACCATAAGGGTCCATTTGGTTCCAAACTATCATTTAGCTGGGGACCCCCTGTAACTCCCTCAAGGACCCTTGGGGGTCCCCGGACCCCACTTTGGGAACCACTGCTCTACCATACAGATTTGTTGAAACTAGAACAGTGACCTGTAGGAGGTTGATCAGACGTGATCAATTGGCTGATAAATGGCAAGGTCGCGTATCATTGTGTAAACACGTGTGTCAAATGCACGCCCCACCCAGTTATTATGTATGTGTCCCTTTTATTATGCCCATATATGGAGTTCTTTGTCAGGCATGCCAAACGAGGCTTTTGTGCTGGTTCTGGACAACCCGGAAATGCAGAGTACCCGTTCCACCCATCTGTCTGTATCTTTTTTGCCAATATATGGGGATTTGCCAACTAGCATCGCTATAATTGATAGAGAGAGTAATTTAGTTCAAAACCTGTGAACATCTGGTGTTTGGTGGAACCATACAGCAGGATAACACACGGAGGTCTCCGTCCTATCAAATAGTAACGCTCGACACTCAGGACGGAGATTAATTAAAGGACAGAACTTTATTGATATCATAACAGAGCGCATCGCTCCACAGGCTGGGAGTGCCTGTTGGGCAACATTCAATGTTATTTCCGCTTGGGACGTCATCCAAAATGTTCCCCCCTATTTTAGTGGATGAGACCGGAAATCTTAAAACGTGAATAACTCTTGATCTAAATCAATCCGTCCAATTCTAATCAAAGATTATGTTTTTGACGGCCCATCGCGGTCCCATACCTTCCGTTGTTGTCGATCGCCTCAGGGGTGTTTTGGCTAGATCTAGCTACTTAAGCTACATCCAAGATGGCCCCTGGTGCATCTCGAAATGTGCTCCGTTGCTGCAAATCGCTTGGCGCTCTGATTTAATGGTTAACACATCTACAAGCTCACAACGCGAAGGTTTGCAAAATGCAAATCCAGATTTGCATTCCCTCACCTGCATAATAACAGTAATGTGTGCTTTGTTGTACATCAATGCCAAGTACATTGTTTAGGAACTTACAATACTCTCTTTCGATCATGTCAAAGTGACACACACACACACACACACACACACACACACACACACACACACACACACACACACACACACACACACACACACACACACACACACACACACACACCCCTAACGACATTCACTTTCAATGTTTCAAAAGTAGCAAAAATAGACCATACGAGCTCACAACGCATCGCTTGTACTGTAGAACGGCTATTGTCTTTGTCACTGCCTTTGCGTGAAATTCTTGCATGATGAAGTAAAGTCAGACTCATAATTTACAAAAGAAAAGTTTCTGCCCGACAGCAACGTTTAGAAACCTGTGAGGGAAGCGAACGGGAACTCATCATTACATTGTAGGTAAATGGAATGACACAGGCTGATTGACAGTTTTACAGGAGGGGGGGTTTGGCTTATCTAACACGTCTTCAAATGTCCCACGCTGGGACGCTTGGTAATCCCTCCAGTTGTAAACAAGAGGACGGGAACGAAGCCACCGCTGAGCACTGCTAAAAACAACCCAAACATCTGCAGTGTCAAACTCACCCCGACCCAGCCAAGCAGATGTTCTGTGTCCAACATCACTCATGCACACACACACACACACACACACACACACACACACACACACACACACACACACACACACACACACACACACACACACACACACACACACACACACACGTGCGCAAACTGTGAATGCTCTGTCCAACACGTACACACACACACACACACACACACACACACACACACACACAGTCACACACACACACACACACACACACACACACACACACGTGCGCAAACTGTGAATGCACTGTCCAACACGCATACATATAGAATCTCTTGCGGTCATTCTCACAAATACGCTGATACAGTTACATGCTTAAATGTAAGCACTCACAAAGCCTATACATGTATATGCGCACACACACACACACACACACACACACACACACACACACACACACACACACACACACACACACACACACACACACACACTATACAGTATATTCTCACTGACAGACATAAACACATCCTCTTGTGAGAGTTGGACATGCAGCACTAACATGACAAATGTTTCCTGTAGTGTGACTTTATCTTTCAATGATAGCAACTGATGTTAAATATAAATTGTACAGTTCAACATTCACACGATATAGCTAGGTATAGAGCGTCGCAGTCCCGCCCCCAACGAGCGGCCCGGAAGAGAATTCCCATTTCCCATTCAGTTTTCCCATAGACGTTTCAAAGAGTATTTTTTTAAAGACCTGTAAGCCTCGCACAAAGACAACTCGGCTGCTGACAAATCATGACCATAAACACATTTTTAACTAGAAAAAGTGCCCTTCTGGGCACAGGTCTCCACCAGGAGGATAAGAGTGTGTGTGATGTTTGGCAAAATGTTTAGGAGTAATATAATCATGTTTTGTGTGTGTGTGTGTGTGTGTGTGTGTGTGTGTGTGTGTGTGTGTGTGTGTGTGTGTGTGTGTGTGTGTGTGTGTGTGTGTGTGTGTGTGTGTGTGTGTGTGTGTGTGTGTGTGTGTGTGTGTGTGTGTGAGACACGGCTTGGCCTGTTGTAGCGCCACCATGAGGCTGATTTGAAAACTGTCAAGTGGCATTTCTTCCTCAGCCTAGTGGGTGCACAGTTTCACCGCAATCGGATGCTGCGTTGAGTAGTTGTGGCGATTTGTACAAAACGGGTACAAAGCGGGCTACTCCTGAAAAGTTTAGAAGCCAATCGTAGGCAATGAAGTTGGATTATGAGAAATCAAACAAACCCGTCTTGATCACATGACTATGGAGAGCATGTGTACTGATTTGCATGAAATTTGGATAACATCTGAAGGAGTAATATTAGAAAATGTGTTTTACATATGTCGGCCTCCTGGTGGCGCTATAAAGAGCAGATGTGAAAAATTCCAGGCAAAGGGTTTTCCTTGGCCTCTAGGGAGTTGGCATACAAAGTTATCCACAAATCCGTGCAGTTGGAGGTAAAAACACTTTTTGGCCAGTTATAGCGCCACCATGAGGCTGAGTTGAAAATGTTCACGTGGCATTTCTTCCTCGGCCTAGTGGGAATGTGCGTGCGCAATTTCACGGAAATCACACGATGTGTTCATGATTTGCAGCATTTTGTTTGAAACTGAGCACTCCTGCGAACTTTGGAAGCCAATCTTAGCCAATCAGGATGGAGTCTGAGAAATCTGAAAGACATGTTTCGTTGAATGGCTCTAGAGAGACTGTGTACCAATTTGCGTGATGTTTGGACAAAATCTGTAGGTGTACTGTCCAAAAACTTGTTTTGCACAAAGTGGCCTCCTGGTGGTGCTATAACAGGCTGTTATGGAATTTTTGGGGCAGAGGTTCATTGTTGGCATCCAGGGAGTGTGTGTGCAAAATTTGGCATGGACTGGGTTAACAGTGCCGGAGATTAGCTGTTCACAGACGGACACACGGACGGACGGACGGACGGACACACGGACGGACGGACGGAGTGCAAAACATACTCTCTCCCCATGCCTTCGGCCTGGTGGAGACAACAATTAGAAAGAAGGAAAAAAGGGCAAGATACAACACTTTCGTTTTTAGTTTTTCTTATTTGTTCAGAAAAATGTAGATTTCTATGTTAGACATTGAGGGAAATTAAGATTAAGATTCTCAGATTTTTTTTACAAAAACGGCGCTTATAAAATAACCGGTTAATCGATCGATAAGCTTATCACAACGTATAATTATCTATTATTGCATTAATTGATAATTCACATCCCTAACCTCGACTCATTTATTTTCCACATATGTTCTATACTTTGTCATACTGTAGATAATATCCTGTGTCATAGACGACTGATGTCAGGTTCAGGTCGTTCAGGTTCATTTTTTTGTTTGTCCCCGTGGGGCGATTTGGTTTACAGCAAGGCATAACACAGGCAGGTAACATGAAACACAAAAACACAGTAAAAAGGCACATAGTACACATAGAACAAATATGTCACAGGCTGCACAATGGAGCCTCACCTTCATGTGGATCCTGAGATCCACCTTTTTGTACCCTTTCATGGTTAAATTATCTGAGGCTTTTTCTGCTGTGCAGCGTGAGTGATGGATCCTATAGTTCACACACTGCAATGAGCAGATCTACAAGCTCACAACGCGTGCGTCGTAACACATTGCGAGCTTGCAGATCTGCTATTTTCCCGAGTGTGACACCACGTCATAGAGTGATGCATTAATCAGGCGTGCAGCGGGTCTGTTCTGCAGGGGGGCTGTGTTTAGACTGGGCCGGCGCCAAGGCGTCATCGCCTGTCTCTGGTGACAGGTGAGAAGTTTCAGCTGAAGTCACCACACCCTCCCTCTTCTGACAGCACACCACCTATCCATCACTACTGTCACGTCACAGACGCACGCACGCACGCACGCACGCACGCACGCACGCACGCACGCACGCACGCACACACGCACACACGCACTACAACATATACACATTTCTATACCACATCAACACACACAGGATGCATACTGAGAACTTTGATTTGGAGAGAGAGAGAGAGAGAGAGAGAGAGAGAAAAGTAAACAGGATTATCATCATTGTAACCAGATCCGTCACATTTCATTTCATTTGAATGAACATGTGTAACTTTCACTCTGGCGTTGTACATTAGACTTTGTGTTTAAAGGTTTGAACAATAGGCGACACCACAGGGTATGTGTACACTGTTCAGAGTTGCATGAACACTGAGGATTTGAGGGTGTATTATGGAGACCACAGGAGGGTGGAGTTGAGATGCTGTCAGCAGCTGCAGTCGGTCCCAAAGGCTCAAACGAGCACAATATCTACTACGTGAAGTATGAAGCCAAGCCATTAGTGACGTGTGTGTGTGTGTGTGTGTGTGTGTGTGTGTGTGTGTGTGTGTGTGTGTGTGCGTGTGTGTGTGCGTGTGTGCGTGCGTGCGTGCGTGCGTGTGTGCGTGAGTTCTGATGTGTGTATGCATGAACAAAAACAAGCATGCATTAATTGCACTCATGATATGACTGCATGTAGCTGTGTGTATTTGTGTGTCTTGTATTCTGCAGATGAGTGCTAATCTAATGGAAAAAGCCACGGTGTGTGTGTGTGTCTCTCTCTCTCTCTCTCTCTCTCTGTGTCTGTCTCTCTTGCTCTCCCGCACTCTCCCTCTCTCTGACCGTGTGTGTGTGTGTGTGTGTCTGCGTGCACGTGTGTGTGTGTGTGTGTATGATGGCTGTCAGGCAGCCACAGAACAACACTGATGGAGAATTATGCGGGTCGCACACACCCAGAAAACAACATTACATCAAGAGACAAAGACAGCAAACCGTAATGGATTGTCTCTCTGTAAGTGGATCTGCTCTGCTTCTCCTCACAGAGGGACGGATAGGCCTGTCCGTCATCTCTCCCTGCTTTAGAAACAGAACGCTGGAGGAGTGATGAGGGAGATTTTGCTGTTGGAACATTATTAATTATTACAGTGGTGGACAGTAACTAAGTACAATTACTTGAGTACTTTACTTAAAGTATATTTTTTTGAGTATTTCATATTTCAGTTCATGACTTTCACTCCTCCGCCGCAACATTTCAAATCGAAATATTGTACTTGTCAAACGTGCAAACATATTATGAATTTCCCCGTCATGTCATGTTTCAGCCAAGTCTATGGACTTTTAATGTTTCTCTTATTCATGTCCCCCCCCCCCCAAAAAAACAGGCCCCCACTCATGACGTCATGTGACTTGTAGTGTTTGCTTTAAGCAGTGATGTCATGTGACAGCCGAGTGTGAGTTTTTCACTACTAGAGGTTCAGGGCGATATGCAGCCATCACACCTACTGTACTGGACGTTGCACCATTATGTCCGGTTCATAGTGTCGGGGAGTTATCAGAATATCTGTTGTACCCGTCTGTCTGTGTCCATTTTATGCTCAAATATGGAGATCCCCGATGCTGCTTATATATTGGCATGATCATGCAGTATATGGGCATATCGGTTTGATCGCCGGTTGTGGACAACTGGATATCCGTACCTATATATGAACAAATCGGTCGGATCAGCGGTTCTGGACAAACCCCATATCCCAAAGGACTCATAACGATGTGTCTGCCTATCTATGGTGGTATCAGGTTTGTTTATGGTTATGTCTGAGTCACAGTGCCCTGGTCCACCCGCCGGCTGGCCCGCCCTCACATTGTTTGTTTTTTTCAGCAATGCATTGATATTAACCCATTTTGAAGCTATGTTTCTATGTCAGTGGTTCTTTGATTTTTCAAAAATAGCAGACCTACAAGTTCATAGCGCGGCACTCGGTGCCGCGCTATGAGCTTGTAGATCTGCTATTTTTCAATAGCTAAAGCATAACATAATGCTAACACCAAAAGGGGTTCCCACCTAAAATGGGTTAAAGATAATGCTTTGCAATTTGTTCTTTTCAATACTTGAGTATTTACTTGAGTATATACCGGTACAGTACTACTACTCCACCACATAGGCCTGCCTGACATTTCTCTGTGTTTAGAAAAGAGGAAAAGGTGAAGAGGGGGATTTAGAAACGGGGAAATGAGAGAGTTGGAACAATATTAATAAATCACACAAAGTAACTCCAAACACTCATATGAGGTCTTAGCAGCGGAGACATAATGGCCCCTCTCTCTTTTCAAAGTGTGGAGAAGTACAGGTTTAATAAATGACACACTCTGACTTGGTGAATGCACTCTGGGAGTTCAACATCAGCCTCTCACACACACGCACGCACACACACAGACATGCACATGCGCGCGCACATGCAAACACTCACGCACAAACTCAAACATGCAAGCAGGCATCCATTTAAGTCACTGGAATTACTTTAAATGCTTTGAGAAATGGTTCCCAGTCTTTTTTCATAGAAAGTATTTCTAATCAATTTACGTTGCATGGACAAGCCTTCCAGAAGGCTAACAGGGTATGATTATTCATTTGTTTGACACTATGAATTTGTTTTGAGGAAGTTACATCTGAAAGGATCAGTCAATGTCACATTCTGGACAGCTTTTTTAACCACTTGAACTCTAGCGCCACTATCCTGAGGTGAAATTCAGTGAAAATAACAGATCTGCAAGCTCACAATGTGTCACTTTGTGACGAGTTGTGAACTTGTAGATCTGTTATTTTCAGCTAAGATATTTCGTATAGGGCGGTTCGATCGCTGACTCCTCCTGGCAGCTTATCGAAGTGTCCTTGAGCTGAACACTGAACCCATAACTGCTCCTCTGGTCACCCGCTTCCAATGGTGCCAGGTTTCCTCTGCTGTAAGTGTGTGAATGTGTGAGAGAGAGTAAAGAGAAAGGAGTCAATCTGAAATACATTATGTGTGCTTTGGATGAAGGCGGTATATAAATGCAGGCCATTTACCATTTAAACAATCAACTACTATAACTTTAAGGTTTACGTTAAAGGATATAATTGGTCCTCAGTGATGTTAGTTCAGTCAGATAACTCACAAATAGATTGAGAGTTGAGACCAATTGCTTCCGGACATTTTATTTATAAATTGTAAATAAAAGTGTGAATATTATATGTTTGATCTTGGTGTTCAGGCTCTGCTTAATACATTACTCCCTGCTCAGCACATTAGCTTAACCATTTAAGAGCAGGTTCTATGATCTATATTCTATAACAACAGCCTAGTGGTGGAGGGGTAGTGGTGGCGGGAGAAAACAAAGCACAACAGCCATGGCTGGACTGGAACAAATATTCGGCCCGGTCATTTTCGCACGAATTTGGCCCAGACCAGCCCACCACAACCAGCGCGCAGATAGCAGAAACTCTTCCGCCCGCTCCGTCGAGGCACACACAAACAAGCAAGCCCTAATACCACCACTTTTACAGAACAACATAAACTAGAAAAAGTGCCCTTCTGGGCACAGGTCTCCACCAGGAGGATAGGACTGTGTGAGATGTTTGGCAAAATGTTTAGGATTAATATAAACATGTTTTTGAGGCATTTTGTTCCAAAAATGTGTTTTGCAAAAATCAACCTGTTGGTGGCGCTATAACAGGCCAATGTGAAAAGGGTGGGATATATTCCTCAGCCTAGTAAGAAAATGTGTGAAAGATTTCACGTAAATTGCATGCTGCGTTCATGATTTGAGGCTTTTGTTCAAAACGGGGCAATCTTGCAAACTGTGAAAGCTAATTATAGCCAATTAGGATGGAATATGAAATATCGGACAGATCCGACTTGAGCACATGACCATAGAGATAGTGTGTAACGATTTGTGAGATTTTTGGACAGAATCTGGAGGAGTAATATCAAAAAATGTGTTTTACAAAAGTCGGCCTCCTGGTGGCGCTATAAAAGGCAGATGCGGAAAATGCAGGTCAACGGTTTGTCCTTGGCCTCTAGGGAGTGTGCATGCAACGTTTCACGCAGATCGGTGCAGTTTTAGGTAAAACATGTGAAAAGCTGCCTCATGGTGGCGCTATAACAGGCCGTTCTGGAAAATGTGGGGCAGAGGTTCATCGTTGGCATCCAGGGAGTGTGTGTGCAAAGTGTGGCATCGACCGGGTTAACGGTGCCGGAGATTAGCTGGTAACGGACGGACGGAAGGACACACACACGGACACACGGACGGACACACACACGGACGGAGTGCAAAACATACTCTCTCCCCATGCCTTCGGCCTGGTGGAGACAATGATACAAACCAACAGACAACTATATACAACCCTTTGTTGCTCTCACAAGATAGAAGAGGGTTTATTTGTGATCTAGGTACAGTGAAATTAGCATGATGGCAATGGCCCGGAGACCTGCCGCCATTGGCCTGCCTGCCATTTCCAAAATGTTTTTTTCTTTTTTTTTATCATATCATAACTTGAGCGGCCCCCTACGGTCGCGGCCCACCGGTAATATGGCCGGTACGTCCTGTGGCCAGTCCACCCAACATCGGTGGCAAAACAGCAAGAGGAACTGCAATGAATCAGCTGACTAAGTAGACCGACAATTTGATCAGCATATGTTTGAATTATTTTTAAATGGCCAAACCTGCCTACCAGTGAGGTCACTGGCAGGCAGGTTTCTGATCAGGCCTCATCTGAGACACAGAGCAAGTAGTGAGGACCAATTGAAGATGATTATTAGGGTGAACATAAGTGCTCCTTTAAGCCCTATTTAGTGTGGTTGCCCTAAAGGGCAACCAGACTATTGTAATTGTAACACTTTATTATTTTTTTTATTTTACTAGAGTAAGACAAAGTTTGTCCCACTACTAGTCCCACAGTTTTGACTGTACGCACTTGAGCCATATGTCAAATTGACTGTAAAAATCGGGAATCGTGTGCTTGCTCGTTTCTAAGAGAAATGTTGTATAGTTTAATTGATATTAATTTATTAGTGAATTAAATGTCCCCATTGACATGAATGGGAAAATGCGAAAAATCACATTCAAGTATTTTTTCCTCGGAGACCGTAAGGGCTATAGTTACAAAACTTGGAGGGATAATTCGTAATACTTACTCAAATTAATTAACTTATAATTATATCGGTCGGCCTCATGGTGGCGCTATAACAGCCCACTATACGTGTTGGCTTATAAGTCTTGAACCGTAGGTCGTAAATTCAAAATTCCTTTCTCCCTGTATTCCTTGGGCCATGACGCATCTCCCCATATAGGCCACGCCCATTTGCGTCATGATAGATCTTCCGCCATTTTGAATTTTCTCCAAAACACACTTTTTGCTCCTCCTCCTACAGATTTTGTCAAAATCTCACAAAAATGTGTACACATGATCTCTGGACCTTTCCGATGAAGACACCACAGGCGGAATTTTGATAGTGCGTATCGTTCGGCCGTAATCGGCTTCCGAAGTTAGTGGGATGGGCCTATTTTAGAAAAAATGCCATAAATCCCGAACGAAATGTCCGATCCATCCCAAATTTGAATCACATGTCGCGGGTGGTTAAATCAACCAAGTACCAAAAGCAATTCCATTTTCATCCATAGGGGGCGCCGCAAATGCGAGAAATGTAACCGTTTGTCGCAAAAACATGATTTTTGGGGGATAAATCCCCTCCGAATTACTTACACATGATCGCACGGGTGACTTGACATTGTAATTGCTAGCACAATTACTGGGAGGGCTTTTTTCATCCATAGGGGGTGCCGCAAATGCGAAAAACGTAACCAATTGTAGCCAAAACATGATTTTTGGGGGATAAATCCCTTCCAAAATACTTACAGGGGTGAGGTGATATTCCTTTCTCGGCCCCACCTCTCTCCCTGTGTTTTAGGATCCAAGATGGCCGCAGCACCAGGAGGGGGTGGGGCAGAGGTGAGTGGGCGGGGTCGACGTATGACTTACTGGGCTGCATTCAAGACACTTGCCTTGTGTCTGACACCTGACTTGTGTAACAAAATGTTTGGTCAAACCATATGGGGTTCCATTGGAAATGCATTGGAGTGGCCATTAAACACAGACACAAGACAAACGCAAGACAGGTGTCTTGAATTTGTGAACGTATCCCAGTAAGGCTACCCCCTCCTGGTGCTGCGGCCATCTTGGATCCTAAAACACAGGGAGAGGTGGGGCTGAGAAAGGCCCTTATTGGCTAGCAAACTTTGTGGGAGGGGTCTATGCAAATTATATTACCTATTATTATTATTATTATAAATTGCCCAAACCATTTGTACTAATAAATAAATCAACCTGCCTATTGTGTTTTCATTACTTTTGTATTTAGATGAATCTACCTGCCTACTGTGTTATACAAATGAAAACGGAACGGCCATAGCCCAAATGTGCTGACATCATCACATTTGTGATGACGGCTATGGCCGTTTTTAGCCCAAGGAGTGTTTTTGTGCAAAACTAATGCTTGGAATGGATTCAGCATCATGAAAACGGCCTAGATTGACATTTCACATGCTACTGAAAGCATGGTGAAATTTTGAATTGTTTGCCTTCTATAGGTTGTTAATGGTATGGTCACATATTATGCCAATTATGAAAATTGCTCAACATATACAAGTTAGCATCTGGCAGTGTCTACATGCTGGGTGGGGACCCATAGCCTACTCAACATTTGTAATATAACACTTTGGTGTACTCAACATGTCTGGGTTCACGTTCTGGCAAGTGGACTATAATAGCCTGGATCCAGCCCAAAGACCCCGCCCACTCTCTGAGTGGACTGCGTCTCTTACAGTCTGATAATCAGGCTAGGACTATAATGTTATTTGGCTATGATTGAAGATGCCTATCTGCTTAATGTTATTTTTTACATGAACATCATATAAAAGCATATAAGTATGGGGACGTCTCTGTTTATAACAAACCAAACCGTTTGAAAATCGGTTGAAAATCGAGAGTTATGGTTATTTAAAAAGTACATGCCCTGCCTAGACCATAGAGTATATGTTATGCTGTCCCGAAGTAAGATGGCCGCCACGCAGCGACGTCGCCGTCCATTGGCCACGTGAGCTGCTTTCCTATTGGCCGAATTGCCATGGTGTGAGTTTTTGAAATATTCACTGAGTTTGAAGGCACTTTCCGTTTCCTCTTTCCTTTCCTCATAGACACAGAGCGTACGCGTAGCAGAACTGTTCTCTGAGCGATATCGAAATTGAACGACCCACAACAGCAATTTCTTTGGATTTTTGTCTCATCTACTCCGTATTAGTAGTAGTATTGTTTTGGTGTTTCTCGTGTGCTTTTGTCTTTTTTGGATTTGTATCGTCCTTATTAGTAGTATTGTTTGCCTTTTTGTTTTGTTGTTTTTGTGTGTGTTTTTCCCCGTTTACAGGCCAAGACTTGCAGGTATGTTAAACTCCTTTCTTAATCAGTTAAAAGAGTTGGTATGAAATTAATGTAACAATGAATGCTAAAAAAACGAGCTACAAGTAATGAGCTAAACGAGCCTCATCACCAATCGACACGAGTCACGTTATATATATATATATTTTTTTACCATAAAGTACATTCCAAATAAACAAATATTAGCCACGTAATGGTATTCCATGCATATATTTTATCTTAAACATTACGGCTTCTTCTTCGCTGGTTTTTAAACGCGAGCATGGTTCCTCGCATTTCCGTCCAACAGCCGTTAGCATGATTCGGCTAAATTAACTAGCTTACTTGATTGATTGATTGATTGAAGAATTTATTAACAGTTTGCAGAATTACAGTACATTTCAAGCACAAACTCAATACAAAGGCTGTTAACTGTGAGTGGACGACCCAATTAAGCATTACACTTGTTTCCAACAGGGTCCACCATGTTCAAATCATCAAAACATTTAGAGACGTACAAATAGACACTTCTATAGACAGAACAGGAATTCATCAAAAAAGAATTCATCAAAAAGGAGGTAAAAAGGGAAAAGAAAAATATACAGTGAGGGGAAAAAAAGGGGGGGGCGGGGGGGGGGGATTCACGTTCAGCTCCGTTAAATTGTTTGTTTTCCTTGGAGGAGCTGCGTTGGGTCCCCAAGTCGGCTCCGTGGCCGTACCTTGAGTTGGCTGTGTGGCCGTGACCATCTCTTGTGTTGTCCTTGCGTTGGGTCCCCAAGTTGGCTCAGTGGCCATACCTTGAGTTGGCTGTGTGGCCGCGACCGTCTCTTGTGTTGTCATTGTGTTCGTGTTTGAGGGATTCCGATTTTACAGGGGCCAGTTTCGAATTGCAGCCGTCCGTAGGTGCCCTTTGAGAGCGGTTTTGAAAGAGTCAAGGGATTCGCATGTCTTAATGACAGTTGGTAGGGCGTTCCACATTTTAGTGGCATAGGAGCGAAAAGAATTTAGTCCCTTGTTTGTGCCGAATCTGGGTTGTACATGGTTCGTTGCACTCCCTCTGGTGTTGTGGGTGTGGACTTCGTTAACATTAAGGAAGTATCTAGACAGGTACATGGGTATCTTGGTGGTGTATCGAATCTTGTGGACCAGACCCATTGCAAGATGCTGTACTCTGTCGTCGACCCTAAGCCATTCCAGCCTGTCGAAGTGGGCAGGGGTGAGGTGGGTTCGGGGGGCTAGATCAAGTAGGAGCCTGACCAGTTTGTTTTGGGAAGTCTGGAGCCTGGTTTTAAGGGCCTTTGAGGTGCTGTGGTACCAGGAGGTGCATGCATAGTCAAAGAAACCCTGTACAAGGGCTCCTGTTAAGGTCTTCAAGGTGTTTTTGTTGACCAGTGAGGAGATCCTGTAGAGGAATCTTGTTCTATGGTTGACTTTTTTGATTACGTTGGTGGCCATTTTATCACCGGAAAGATTAGCCTCCAGGATGGAACCTAGGTAGGTAATTTCATCTTTACGTGTGATAACATTGTCACCCACTCTAACCAAGAAGCCATTTGCCTTGCTGAGATTACTAATAGAGCCAAAGAGAATGGATTCAGTTTTTCCCAGGTGTAAAGATAGTTTGTTATCAGCGAGCCAGGTGCAGATTCTACCGAGTTCAGAGCTGAGACAACGTCTGGACGTAAATGGCGAGATATTGGCTCGAAGCTACCAATCGACACGAGTCATGTTATTCTTACAGTAAATACCAGCCAAAGAACGTTAAAGATGAACAAATATTAGCCACGTTCTGTTGATAAATCAATGTATTATGTTTGAAACAAACACGGAGTTTGTCAAAGCGGCCAGAGATTGGCTAATTCCGTATGACGCAGGCGTCTGTGATTGGCTCTGTCCTTTGTTGACTTCCTGAAAACGCGGAAGTAATTTCTACCCAGTACCCGGTTCGGTCCGGTCTCTATCCTTTATTACTTGATATTACCATGATAACCATATACCATCATATGTGCTCAATACTTGCTTATTTGGAATGTACATGACAACGACTATTAAAGTAATACGAACATGACTCCCGTCGATAAGTAATTTAGCCTGGACATTTCCGCCTTTTGCTGAAAACTGGCTTGGTACTATTCGGCTAGCGGCGGTAGCTAACGGCTAATAGGCCAGGCAGATGCAAAGATGCAGAGATGCAAAGATGCAGTCTACCATTCATTGGCAATGTAAGCGTGTGTAGCTGTTGCACGCATGCACGCACGCATGCATGCATGTGTGATTTTGATAATTATTATAAAACATGCATTAACTTTATATTAGTATGAATAGGGTAGGAGATACTTTAACTTAAGTAAAACAATTGGGTACTTTTTCCCATTACTGAAGTAACCTAATCCTAACCCAGGCTACAAATGGACCCATGTGGGGTATTTTTTGGCATGTAAGGTTAAGGTACAGTACAAAGCATTTAATGTACAGTTCCATTTGGTTCCATTTGTACACTCGGAGTTAAGGGGGTCATTGCAAATAAAACATTTGAGAACCACACCCAACTTTGTGTGCACACTCTCTAGCCCTAATGGGTCCATTTGGTTCCATTTGTACATTCTCTGAGTTACAGACATAAGGGTCCATTTGGTTCCTGTCTATGCTGCTTGTAGATAAGCTATTTTGGCTATTCTAGAATGTGAATGCTGGGGTTCAAATATTTACTTGCATCTAAAATACAAAATACAATTCACAGCTGCTGACAGACATCTGGAGATTGATCGTGGTTCCATCTTGGTCTACTGTAGTGTAGCCACACTCAGGTTTGTCTGTCACATTGTTTTAACATTTGAGCATTTTTTGTCCTGACATGTACACAACACGCATGGATGAACGGCACCTCCATATTGACCGGATAGACGTCAAAATGAGCAGATCTACAAGCTCGCAACCCGTCGCAGGCTTGCAGATCTACACAGTTTGAACTGTCCAAGGCGATCAGACCCTAGGCCTCTGTCCTGTGTTACATCATCCTAATTGTGTCCACAAGGCAGAGGCATGGGGAGAGTATGTTTTGCCGTCCGTCCGTGTGTCCTTGTGCGTGTCCGTCAGTCTGTGTACAGCTTATCTCCAGCACCCTTGGCCCGGCCTATGCCAAACTGCACACATACACATACTCCCTCGATGCCTAATTTAGCAACAGCGGCCTGTTATAGTGCCACCTTGAGCCCAACTTTTGCTAAACACATTTCTTTACATTACTGGTACACATTTTATCCATACATCACGTCAATCGGTATACACTATCTCCATAGTCATGTCATCAACACGGACCTGTCTGCTTCCTCATATTCAATCCTCATTGGCTAAGATTGCCTTCCAAAGTTTGCAGGATTGGTCTGTTATGAACAAAATGCCTCAAATCATGAACACGGAGTGCAATTTGAGGGAACTGTTGCATGCATAGTGCCACTTCAACATTTTTACATCACTCATGGTTTCGTTATAACTGGCCCATTCATGTTTTTACCTAAACTGCACCGATCTGTGTAAAACTTTGTATGCACACTCTAGAGGCCAAGGAAAAAACATTGAAATGCATTTATTCCTCCTTCAGATCTTACCCAAATCTCACGCATATCGGTACACATTATCTCTATAGTCATGTGATCAACATGGGTCGGTTTGATGTATCGTATTCCATCCTGATTGGCTGAGATTGCCTTCCAAAGTTTTCAGGAGTGGCCTGTTTTGTACAGAATGCTGCAAATCAATCTACAAGATCACGCAGCAACAATTTCTAAGCTTTACATTTTTGAGTGGTGTAAACCACTCCTACAACTGTTAGTCTGTGCAGAAAAAATTAACATGGTTGCTATGTTCACCCTGTTTACCCGGGTGTGATTTCATTACGTCAGACATGATTTTTGAGTGGTGTAAACCACTCCTACAACTGGCTTTGTTAGTCTGTGCAGAAAAAATGAGCATGGTTGCTATGTTCACCCTGTTCACCCGGGTGTGATTTCATTACGTCAGACATGATTTCATTACGTCAGACAGGCTATGTAAGACCATACACCACTCAGTTCACACGGGTGGTTTTTTATTATTATTTACAGTGGGTGACCTCCAGTTCCACTACTCGACAGACGTCCTGGTCCAGTGGATAAGTTGCCAGTCTACTGTACTCACACAGGTTTGTCACATTTTAATATTTTAATATTTCTCTTGACGTGCACAACACAATGCTGTAATGTTGGCATATGAGCACTGTTTTGTTATCAAGCCATTGTCAGTTAATGAGGTGTCGTCACTTTTGGTGCTGTAGCTTCCCTGTGGCTGTTGAACGACATGTCATTCTATGATCCAAGTCAACTATATTTGGGCAATGTTCTAGCCCATTCTGATTCGTCAGTTTTAATGATCCCAACGTGATGTTCTGTTTGCTAAAGAGCTGGACCTCCATCTGAAAATATGTTGTTCCAGGGACCCCCCCCCCAGAAGCAAATATTTGAGTTAAAAACGTTTGCTCTGAAATAATATATATTCAAAGATTTGTGCCACATTTTCATGATTTTTCAAAAATGGCAGATCTACAAGCTCGTAGCGTGGCACTTGGTGCCGCGCTATGAGCTTGTAGATCTGCTATTTTCCAACCGCTTATGAGGTGCAGTGATGTAAATAGGTTTTCAATGTAATGGGTCCCGGGATGCACAGGTGGTCATTCAAATGAGTCCTAAAAAATTCTTATGAGTCCCAAAAAAAATCACACCTGTGTGAAGTGAGTGGTGCAACTCCGTGTGGGGGTTCGCGGGGAGGGGGGGGGGGATGTTCCAGACCCCCAGGAACACGCCCAGGGGGCCGGGCCGGTTCCGGCGTGCCGCGTCATTGAGAATGACAGAGTTACTGTGTGGCGGCCCCTCTACTGTACTGTAATGTACTGGCACCCCCGAAAGCAAACAGTTAATACGTGTGTGTTTGTGTGTGCATTAGGTTGCGCACAGATGGTGGAAAAACAACCATGCTGTTTTCGTGCTCATACCCAGACACCCAGCCACCCACCCACACACATAGCTCCGTAAGGGAGTGGTTGCACCACTCACAAATAATAATAATAAAACATTTTTTATTTTATAAAAAAAAATATATATAAACATATCAAATAGGCCTATACAGTATATTTTTAATGTAGGCTAGTAGTATTAGCAAGCACAACTCAAACACTACTAATAGTTGGCAACAGTGGATTTAACATAGCTTAAACCAACCAAAAGTTGTTTGCAGTTGCAATTATTGTACTTAGTCAAAATATCGGCGTGTGTTACACAATGTGTGTTTCCCATTGAATCGGGTCTGCTTGTCACGCTAAAACATGTTCCCCTAAATATTTCTGTCGGAGGCAGCGCCGTTTAGTTGAGAGAGTTGCGACATCTCCGTTCACTGCTTATTCGTGCGGCTGCATGCGTCAGATTATTGTTTTACCGCATTTTTTCCCCCCGCGATTTCTTTTTTTTCACGTGGATTATTATTACTGTGTATGCTGAGTACAGTAGTCACTACTAGTCACTCTGCGTCCACGGGACGCAAAGGGTGAGCGGAGGTTGCGGCCCAAAACTATAAAGTGCGTTTTGGGACGCAAAATGCAGCCTATTTACATCACTGAGGTGTCGTCACTTTAGCAAGCAGGGTTTCCCCCACAATGTTGTTGCATATCGGTACACATTATCTCTATAGTCATGTGATCAAGACGGGTCTTTTCAGGAGTGGCCTGTTTTGTACAAAATGCTGCAAATCATTATCGCAGTGTCCGATTGCAGTGAAACTGCACGCATATTCCCACTAGGCTGAGGAAGAAATGCTACTTGACATTTTTGTAAAAAACAATCTTATCCTGGTGGAGACCTGTGCCCCGAGGGGCACTTTTTGTAGTTTACAACTGAATTACTTATAGACTTGGTAAACCTCCATATCCAGAAAATCTTCACCAACAATGTAAGGCTGAACGATTTTGAGAAAAAATCTAATTGCGATTTTTCTGACCAATATTGCGATTGCGATTTGACTCGCGATATATATTTTTTAAATCACACCCGTGTGAAGTAAGTGGTGCAACTCCGTGTGGGCGCCCCCGGGGGGGGTCCCCGAAACTTCCAGACCCACAGGAACGTGCCCAGGGTGCCGGCCCGGTTTAGGCGAGCCGCCCCGCGTCCGAAACGGTCGAGAAAGAGTTACCGTGTGTGGGTCCCCAGGCGGTCCCTGTACTGTACTGTACTGTACTGTACTGTACTGTACTGTACTGTCACTGTACTGTAATGTCACACCTAAAATCATCATATAGGGCCTATACAGTTAGGCTGCGCAACAGTGACACTTGGTTGTGAAAACCAACCAAATGCTATTTTCGTGCTCGGACAGACCCAGCCAGCCAGCCACCCACCCACCCACAGACACACAAAGCTCCATAATGAAGTGGTTGCACCACTTAAAAAGTAAAGCTTCAATTTAGTATTCACTGTGTCCATTTAAAAAGTAATGAAACATTACCAAATGGCATACCATTCATTTACTTTACCAGGCAGTGATGTCAGGATTCACAGGATGTGAGACAGCTCAAAATAATGTAGGCTAACTAACCAAATTGACTTGTGTTTAATTAACTACAATAAGAATGTAAGAATTGTAAATAGCTCTCTGGATACAGACCATAAATGCAATGTAATTTCCAGACTTTCTATTTAAGTGCAATTGCTATTAGGCTACAGTTATCTAATCATCAGAGCACAATATTGTGATTCTCATTTAATATTCACATTTAGATATTATGTTCAATTGATTTATTTGTTTTTGAGGGGCAGTAGCCCCTCCTAAATCCAGTGCACGTATGTTCACAAACGTCCTACACAAACATTAAATTCCCATTGATAATTTTATGTCATTGTCTGAGCAAAGAAATAGGCCTAGTGTCTATTTTACGTCATGATGATGTACGATGATAAGAGCGCCCCTCACTTCACACGGGTGGGATTTTTGTAACCAAATAAAAGCATATACATTGCATAAGTGTAGGCTACATTTTGACAGATGTGATGACAGAATTAGGCTATCAATTATTAGAGATCATTTTGTCTGAGGTTTAAGACAAGCTCATAACTTTAACTTTAATGTTTATGAGCTTGTTGGCCGGCTATTTTCCCACCACGGGTCCTGGTGTAAGCTTTTTTTTAATGATGGCTCTCGGATCTCGGTACAATTTCGCGGACCTCGCTCAGACAAATCATTACAAATGTACATGCACCACAATGGGGACCGGTTCACTAGAATCGGGGACGACGACGACAATGTAGCATTAATAAAATAAACAGGGGACAGGCCAGCAGGACAGCTCCCGTGCCATGCGAAGGTTTGTGGTGTTGCTGCGGGATGTTTTGACTGTCGCTGTACCATGACAGGTCTTGCACAAAACTCTCTTGTTGGACGTCTGTAACGTCAAAACCAAAATAATGCCATATCCCCGAAGTGCCTGATCTCTTTGGGATTAAATTGTGCGGATTTAAGAAAGTTTATTCGGGCTCCGCAGACGCTATCTGCTCCTCAGCTGCTGCTGACTTGCATGGTAGCAACGTAGCATTAGCATCAACGCACTGAACACAGAGCAGAGTAGACGTAAATGATGACTTTGTTTTGGGCACTGCGCGAGCGTGTACACATGCACTGCAGTCACATGCACTGCAGGGACACTTCTGATTGGTTAGAATAGAGAGCACAGTATAGCCGTGTTGTAAATACTGGATCAGACGCGCTCCGGGTTGATTATGATTTTTTTTTTAATCGCAGCCTTTGCGATTTGCTAATCGCGTGGTTTCAAATCGCAATTTCGGTTTGAAAACGATTAATCGTTCAGCCTTACAACAATGGCCAATCTACAAGATCACGCAGCGACATTTTCTAAGCTTTAATTTTTTTTTATTTACAGCTGGTGACCTCCAGTTCCACTGCTCGACAGACGTCCTGGTCCAGTGGATAAGTTACCAGTCTACTGTACTCGCACAGGTTTGTCACTTTTTAATATTTCTCTTGACGTGCACAACACAATGCTGTAATGTTGGCATATGAGCACTGTTTTGCTATCAAGCCATTGTCAGTAAATGCGGTGTCGTCACTTTAGCAAGACGGTCTAATGATTCTGTACCTACTAGCTTCCATGTGGATGTTGAACGTCACATGTCCGTCTATGATTCAAGTCAACTATATTTGTGAAATGTTCCAGGCCAATCTGATTTGTCAGTTTTAATGATCCCAACCTGATGTTCTGTTTGCTAAAGAGCTGGACCCCATCTGAAAATATGTTGTTCCAGAGACTCCCCAGAAGCAAATATTTGAGTTAAAAACGTTTGCTCTGAAAGATATATTCAAAAATGGCAGATCTACAAGCTCGTAGCGTGGGACTTGAGCTTGTAGATGTGCTATTTTCCAACAGCTAAGTATAACGATGCTTAAAACACATGCTTGTAGATCTGCTATTTTTCAACAGCTTATGAGGTGTCATCACTTCACAAGACAGGGTCTAATGATGCTGTAGCTTCCATGTAGTCAGGCAGCAGACAGGCTTCTTTTGTTTAAAGTGGGAGATTTGGTATAGTATTTTTTTATTGGCCTAAAATATTGTCTATATAGATACATTCATGAATCCACTGGCTGAGTATTGGACAATTTGTTTTATAGGGGTTTCAATTTTTCCTTTTGCTTTAAGTAGCATGTGACATGCCAAACTAGGGGTTTTTCATGATTCTGAATCCATTCCAAGCATTAGGTTTGCACAAAATACACTCCTTGGGCTAAAAGCAGCCATCGCCACTTCACATTTGCCATGACGTCTATGGCTGTTTTTAGCCCAAGGAGTGTATTTTGTTCAAATCTAATGCTTGGAATGGATTCAGAATCATGAAAACCCCCTAGTTTGACATGTCACATGCTACTTAAAACCTCTTAAGCCCCAATCCCCCCGCGCCCCCGCCCGTCCACCTCATGAACAGCTCTCAGCGGGTAAATGGGTCTGGTCAAAGTCTCATCTGAAAATATGTTGTTCCAGAGACCCCCAGAAGCAAATATTTGAGTTAAAAATGTTCGCTCTGAAAGAATATATTTTCATGATTTTTCAAAAATAGCAGATCTACAAGCTTGTAGCGTGAACGTGGTGCCGCGCTACGAGCTTGTAGATCTGCTATTTTTCAACAGCTAAAGTATAACATAATGCTTAAAACACCAAAAGGGGTTCCCACTTCCCATCCTGAATGGGTTAATGATCCCAACCTGATGTTCTGTTTGCTAAAGAGCTGGACATTCACTGAGACCACTGTTACTGAACGAACACTCTGTATCAATGGTTACTAATATAATTTGAGCTGTTTTTACCAGCAGCTTTGCAAAAGCGGCTGGTTAATGTCTAGGTGTAAAACTTGCAACCGGGAGACTAACACCGCTAGTCTTGCTGCTGAGTGGGTTGCCAAGTCCGCATATTTCAAAAGCGCACAAAAAATACCTTCAACACACTACTTACATAGCCTGGCTATTAAGCCAGACCGAATCAGAAAAATTGCCTGCCGGCGGATTACGGTCTGGAGAGGCTCAATTGTACGCCCATTTCCTACACCAGAGAACTGGTGTGGCCAATCGGGACAAGGTATGCAATATGGGCGGGCTTTGGTACAGTGACGTTCAACGCTTGAGACCTTTGACTGACAGTAGCTCTGACCAATTGCGTCAAAGAGAAAATGTTTGAACCCGCCCCCCAGGAAACAAGATCCATTTACAGCATCTCCAGACTCAAATACCACACGACAGTGTGATTTGAGTCTGGTTTATTAGCCAGGCTACTACTTACACACACTCCAACTCACTCACAATTCACGGACCTGGCAACACTGCATCTAGTCTCTCCATTGTCTCCAACACACACGCACGCCTGGAAGCCACCGCCCACTCCACAAAGTGTGATCTCGCCTACTAGCTCCACTCAGGAGAAACAGCAGGCTGGAGGACGAGGACTTGGCGCATCACGATTTTGCTTATTCCTTCTAAATCTCTGTATATAAAATATAGCTAACTCATCAAATATCTTAGTTACATCAATATTGTTCTTCGCCAATAGTTGGTTTGTGCCAACGATTATACAGTTCGCATTGGCCATTTAGACTGCCAGCCACATTCCCAGGCATTTCCCATGATCACAGTGGTTTGACCCAGAGCCATCTAATAGAAGAGTTACGATATTGATGGGGCAGAAACTGAGCGCTCGAGCACTGTTCATGCAGCCAGTTTCGCTTGACAAACAGCAGTTACTTTTGAAAGCTTGATGCTACACAGACCATGCTAATGGCTGCTAAAGCTAATGTTGATAGCCTGACTGTGTGTACGCACGTACGCCCATGTGTGTTGAGTTTATGCTTTCAGCATATTTTCCCTCTTCTATGGATAAACCAAGCATTCTCCCATGTTGATAAGACTATTTCAAACTTGAAAAGCACTAAAGCAGTGGTTCTGCACCTGTGGTCTGGGGACCACCAGTGGTCCTTGAGGGGGTTCCAGGTAATCCCCAGCTAAATGATGGAGAGTTGGTAACCAAATGAACCTTTAACTCTTGAGAGTGTAACATTAAACCATCTGGGTCCATTTGGTTCAATTTCACGCTCAACAGTTGAATAATTGTTAAACATCTGCATTACTTACGTTATTTACTAGAAGTCTACACAATTTAAGAATTGTGTAGAGCAACATTGCCCTGTTATCTCTCCTAATGGTACCAACATCAAAACAGTTCTTTAGTTTGGGTCTGGAAGGCTAAATGTCATCAAATGGTGGTCTGTGGCTCAAATGCTGAATAAATAATGGACCTTGATATGAAAAATCTTGACAACCACTGACTTAATAGAGAGGGAGAGACGAAGAGCGTTCTGACCACGTTCAAGACTGTTGCATCCCCACTCAAAATGTGCTGGTGTTTGTGTCAACTCTCTTCCATTCTCTGGTTTACTTAACATTTACACAATCTTCAGTAAACATGCTTATATATTGCTTCACTCCAATTGTACTTTTCCACTGTTATCTTAAAGACAAGAGAATGTCACATTAGACAAAATGGTGGTTGTTGCAGCCATAATGGCATGAAGGATAGATGTATATTGATTATCAAAACAAGCACCATACATACAAATACAGATGTTAATTTGATGACACACAAAATGCACATTATATATATATATATATATATATATATATACACATACACACACACTGTATATGGAGCAATTCCAGGGTATAAACATTTACTACTTAAGACAAACTCTTTCACCCAAAACACGTCTGAAATATATATTTTTTTTTACTGCTTACAGGTCTGAACAGCTACGCCATTGAGTGACTTCATATTTAACGGTAAGTAAGTTCCTTCTTGTTTAGAGTTAGACTGCATATATTTAACGGTAAGTTCATTCTTGGTTAGTCTTTAAAAGTTTAGATCTAGTCATTTTGTCACATAACATTGTGACATCATGCCTCGTCCCAGTCCGAAATCTGTCGCTGCAAAGAAAAGCCGGGCTGCTAATGCTGCTAAGGCGAACCGTTCACCAAACGGTAGCGCTACAGTAAAGCAAGTCAATGCAGAGAAACGGCAGACAATTGTGCCACTCATGAAGCCTTCTCCAAATGAAGTTCATGAACAAGATGGCGGTGTGCAGGCCATGGACCTTCCCAACAGGGACCCTGTACAAGAACCATGCATTCCACCACCCTCTGTGATATCTGTTCAAGCATCCAGAAGTCAGGCTGATCGTTCATATATAAAAATGTCAAGAAATCATCAGTGTACATGCATGGCTCTCACATTTCTGGCACACCAATATGAGGGACTTGACTTGAAGATGGATGATCTCAACAAGATACTGGACATGGGAGACCGTCTGTATAGAACAACAATCAATAGACTAAAAAGACAGAAGCAGTTTCGAAGCCTCTTCCTGTCGATGGAGGAAACGCCTCTCAATGTGGAAACGGAACACAATCACTACTCTGTGATCAAATCGAATGTGGAGACGGGATACATGAGAGAAGCAGGAGATGCTAGACGGCAGCATTGGTTGCTGAATCTTCATGCAAGACTCCAGTGTTTGTCTGCAGATGTGACACATGCACTGCTTACTGTATCGCCATACACAATTGCTGTATTTAGAGACGCGTCTGGAAGATATGGAATGTTTGACTCACACAGCAGAAATGCTGATGGCCTACCTTTAGCTCCGTGGAGAGGAGGAACAGCAGTAAAGATGACCTTCACTCATTTGGATGATCTGGTTGCTAAAATTGACCATCTAAATGCCAGCGTACATTCCATACCGATTGACAGAATGCAGTTTGACTTCATGCCAGTGACATTTGTACAGACAAATGCCCCATCACCCCATGTAGAGACAAATGCCCCGTCACCCTCAACTAGCAGGCATGAAACAAACACTGGGCCATCAAGCACCAAGCCTTCTCTGCAGACAGGCATTTCATCATCCACACAAGTGAGGAAACTGAACAAAAGCCGGCGAAACAAACTGAGAAGAAAAACAGATTCACAGAAACCAACAATCTTAATTGACGATATTAGGGCCAGGAATAAGGAATATATCCGTAAGTACAGGGCAAAGAGGTGCATCATAGATGCAGAATTCAAGGCTAAGCAAAAAATATACAAAAGCGCATACTTCAGAAGCAAATACAGCAAAGACCTGGATTTCAGAGGGAAGACACTGCAGAAGCACAAGGACAGGTACATGACAGATGAGGTGTTCAGAGGGAAATGCAAGGCATATGATAATGGTAGGTACAATACAGATGAGGCGTTCAGAGGGAATCGGAAGGCTAATGCCAACATTAGGTACAATACAGATGAGGCGTTCAGAGGGAATCGGAAGGCTAATGCCAACATTAGGTACAATACAGATGAGGTGTTCAGAGGGAAATGCAAGGCATATGATAATGGTAGGTACAATAAAAATGAGGCGTTCAGAGGGAAGCGGAAGGCTAATAACAAAATTAGGTACAATACAGATGAGGCGTTCAAAGAAAAGGTCAGGAAACACATGAAGTTCTACATGGACCACAAATGCAAATCGGACGCGTTCTTCAAGATGCGCCGTGACATCCGCCAAGCCTTGAAATTAAAAAGAAGGTACATTGAGTTATGTCGAGTGCAGCTCAGATTGCGCGTTGAAGACAACAAGAGGCGCGTTGAAGCAGAAGATAGGCGCGTTGAAAATGAAGCACGGAAAGATTTACAAGAAAAGCAGCTCCAAGACTGCTGTATAGCGAAATTCCACGCAGACATAGAAGATGGACCAACATTTGTGTGCACAACGTGCCACCGGGCGCTGTTCTCTGGTCAAGTGGACACTTGTCTTCGGGAAAAGTACAAGACAAACCCTGACGTAGTTGCAGCATGCTTGACTGGAAAATACGTTCATTTCTGTGACGATGAATGCGGAGGCCCAGAAGAGTGCACTGTACCCAAAGAAAGACATAGAGAGTGGATATGTAAATGCTGTCACAGAATTGTACTAGCAGGAAGAATGCCAGACATAGCTGTTGCAAACAACTTGGAGCTAGCAGCCATTCCTCCAGAGCTTTGCCAACTGAATGTTCTGGAAAGACAAATGACAGCATTAGACATCCCATTTGCCAAGATTCTCACTCTCCCTAAAGGCAAACAAGGAGCTGTACATGGTGCTGTGGTGTGTGTACCATCAAACGTGGAAACCACCATAAACGCCTTACCCAGAAGGCTCGACTCATCTGGTTTGTACAGAGTGAAGCTGAAGCGACGTCTGCGGTACAAAGGCCATCATTTGTTTCACACTGTCAATGTGAGGAATGTAGTTTTGGCTCTGAGGAAACTCATCGAGACACACCCCGACTACAGGAACATCACAATCCGAGACGAGGACGACATCAGTGGTGAAGCTGTGGTAGACCCGCTTGAAGAACTACCCGCTTCTGAACAGACGGCCACAGACGACGGCATGGACAGTTGTGATGAGGCCGAAATGATGGAAGTGGCTGATTCTACGGAAGCTCTCGACTCATCACGGACAGTGGATCAGCATCCACCCAGTGCTGAGGATGAGCAAGATGTGCTGAGACCTGGACATGGCCTAGACAGTTGCCTGCAACCGGACGACATTGGGCAGGACATGATGACATATGGAGATGGCATATTCACCATAGCCCCAGCGGAAGGAAACAAGCCTGTCAGCTACAGCACAGTCCCTAACCTCGAAGCAAAGGCCTTCCCGACATTGTTTCCCACTGGAGAGAACACGTTTGATCGGAAGAGAAGGGTCAAACTGTCCCCAAGCAGGTACTTCAACGCGAGACTTTTCGGTGCTGACGCACGTTTTGCAAGAGACCAAACCTATCTCTTCTTTGCACAGTTTGTCTCAGAGACACACTTGGCAAAAAACACCATCTCAATCCAATTGAGAAAAGGCAAACCCAAAACCAAAGATGGTCGCCGGATCAACAACAAGATGTTGCAGAACAAGTCTGAAGTCGAGCGACTGGTCAAAAACCGTGACGCAACACGATTCATGTCGCCAATGAGGGGGACTCCAGCTTACTGGCAGAAGACCATGTTGGATTTGTTTGCCATGGTCCGTCAGATAGGTCCACCCACCTTCTTTTTGACCATAAGTGCTGCAGAGTTCAGATGGCCGGAGGTTATAAAGGCAATCAAAGCACAGCAAGGCCAAATAGTGGACTTCGACAAGCTGGACTGGAATGACAAATGCGACATCCTCAGAAGCAATGCAGTGACGACCATGCGCATGTTTGACAAGCGAGTTTTTTCGTATTATAGAAACGTGCTGTTTGATAAGGAGGCTCTTCCAATTGGACGCGTCATCGATTGGTTCCATCGCGTGGAATTCCAAGCAAGAGGGTCCCCTCATTTGCATTGTTTAATGTGGATAGCCGACGCCCCCGTATATGGAGAAGACTCAGACGAGAAGATTTGCGAGTTTGCAGACCGCTACATTAAGTGCCAGCTGCCTGATCCGAACGAAGATCCCATACTCTACAAAATTGTCACAGAGGTTCAGATGCACAGCAGAAACCATACCAAATCGTGTAGGAAAGGTCGCAAGACATGCAGGTTTGGATTCCCAAAACCACCAGTGGACAAAACGTGGATCACAAACCCGACGCCAGTTGATCCAATTCAGGAAGAACTTGAAAAAGATTTGGATGATGGCGCAACGGCTGGAAATGATGCAGCAAATAAGAGTGCAAGAAAGGAGTCAAAGGACGGTGCAAAAGGCTTAGGCAAAAAACGGACGGCACAGACGCAAGCTTCTATGGCCAAACTCAAACCACTGTTTGATATGCTGATTGATGGCACATCAGAAGTGACTGACCTAGCGGACTTGCTGGCAAAGTGCAATTTGACTCGGGAAGAGTACAATGCCTCTCTTCAAGACATGAGGAAGACACATGTCCTCTTGATGAAGCGTGGAGTGAAGGACGGCTTTGTGAATAACTACAACCCAGTTTTGCTGAAGGCCTGGAATGCGAACATGGATATCCAGTTTGTCCTGGACCACTATGTCTGCATCTCCTACATGCTGTCCTACATATCCAAGGCCGAAAGTGAGATGGGCGAACTTCTCAAGCAAGTAGTGGTTGGAATAGACCCCACGAAAGTGAGCGAGAGAGATGCAATGAACCAACTGGTTCACTCCTATGTCAAAAACAGACAGGTTAGTGCACAGGAGGCAGTCGCCCGGACTTGCAGTTTGCATTTGAAGAAATGCTCCCGGCAAGTTATCTTCCTCCCCACGGATGACAATGCCATGAGAATGAGCCTCCCGCTCAGCACGCTGCAGAAAAGACCAGACGATTCAGAACACGTATGGATGACAGGATGTCTGGACAGATACAATGCCAGACCCAAATCCCCCGAGTTTGACAACATGTGTCTAGCTGAATTTGCATCCGACTACAGGGTTGTGTACGGTGATGAAGCTAAACAGCGGGATTGCGTAAAGCTCGCCGACAACATGGGAACCATGAGGAAGCGCAAAAAGGTTGGCTACCCCGCAGTCATCAGATATGCGAAATTTTCGGAACAGAAGGAACCCGAAAAATACTATGGCACCCTGCTTAAAGTCTACCTTCCCCATCGCTACCAAACATCGCTGAAAACCGAAACCTTCCCCTCCTACACAGAGTTCTACCACAACGCGTCTGTGAGATTACCTGGAACAGATGAGGTTTGGGGAGCCAATATAATTGTTGCTAGGAACAGGAAGAAGTTCGAGAAACACAGTGAATCGATCGAAGAAGCCATGGAGGAGTTCCTGAAGAATGGCCCTGCTGAAGACGCGTGGGCCGACATTGCAGCAGAAAATGAGCTCGATCGATTGGAATGTCTTGCCCAACAAGATGAAATTCCGCTGGATGATGAGGAACGAGACGACGTGCCAGAGTTCAGTGCTCAAGACGTGCCTAATATTACACATGTTGCTGTATCGGCCCCACAGGTGAGCCTGGATCATCTGCTCACTATGTGTCGAAACCTCAACCAGACACAAGCCTCCATCTTTCACTCTGTACGTGACTGGTGCTTGAAGAGCGTGAACGAGCAGAACCCCGACCCGTTCTTTTACTTTGTCACTGGAGGTGCTGGAACTGGCAAATCACACCTGATAAGGTGCGTCTACGGTGAGGGAACAAGAATTCTCCGTCGACTCCCCAGACTGTTTGAAGACACTGATCCATCTACGCCCACAGTGCTGCTGTCTGCGTTCACTGGAACTGCAGCATACAACATCTCAGGGAACACTCTGCACTCCCTGTTGAAGTTGCCAAGAAGCCTCAAACCCCCCTACACAGGCTTGGGAAATAGATTGGATGACATGCGAGCGAAGCTGGGGAATGCGCAGATCATCGTCATTGATGAGGTGTCGATGATTTCCAAAGACTTGTTTGCCTTCGTCCACTGGAGACTGCAAGAGATTAAAGGCAGCAAGATGCCATTCGGAGGCATGTCTGTGCTTGCAGTAGGTGACTTTCACCAGCTCCCTCCAACGTCACAAGGGAAACCGCTCTGCGTGCTCGAGGAATGCAAACCGGACCTTTTGCACGAACACTTTCAGATGATCACGTTGACGGAGATCATGCGACAGAAAGATGATGTGCCCTACGCAGAACTTCTCAATCGGCTGAGAGTCAAAGGGAAGAAGGATCCGCTGAGTGTTGCAGACAAAGATCTTCTTGCTCAGAGAGTGACTGAGCGTCACCTTTGTCCCAAGGATGTTGTGCACATCTTCGCAACCAACAAAGAAGTTGCGGCACACAACAACAAGTCCTTGTCTGAGCTCCACACCCACATCGTTGACATACCTGCAGAAGACTACAGGAGAGATGAGCGGAATCACCAGATGACTCGTCTTAACAGAGCCTGTACAGGACAGCAAAAGGACCTTCTTGACAATTTGCAAGTTGCGGAAGGCGCCCCTGTCATGATCATCAGGAACATAGATGTGGAAGATGGCCTTGTCAACGGGACATTTGGCAAGATCGATAGTGTCGAGTATCTGGTGAACCAGGACGGCACTACGGTAGCCAAGCTTTGGCTTCTGCTAGACAAGCCTGATGCCGGGCTGAAATATCGCAGAACTACACCTGGCGCTAAGCAAGTGCACATCATAAGGGTGGAGGAATACCTGAGTGACCAGAAAGTGATTCGCAGGCAATTTCCCATCAAGTTGGCATATGCTTGCACAGCTCACAAAGTCCAAGGCATGACTACGCAATCCGCCGTGGTTTCCCTGAAACGGATCTTCCAACCAGGCATGGCCTACGTTGCCCTCAGTAGGACAACGTCATTGCAAGGATTGCACATCATCGACTTTGATGAGAAGAAAATCTACGCTGATCCGGAAATCACAGCCGCCCTGGAATCCATGAAGATCGCCTCACTGGACAGTGTCATGCCACTGTTGCATTTTCGAGAGAGGATGGGCCAAGCGCAAACGCTGACGATTGTCCATCACAACACGCAAAGCTTACGGGCTCACATTCAGGACATCAGGCAACATCACGAATTTCCACTTGCAGATGTCCTGTGCTTGACAGAAACGCATCTCACTGGCTCTGTTGTGGATGACTGTCTGCAATTGGATGGGTACACCATGTTCAGCCGCAACAGACACGTGTCATACGCAAGCAACCCTGACCGTGCAGAACAGAACGGCGGAGGTGTGGCTGTGTATGTGAAGGACCATTTCCAGGCTAGTGAAAGGCGGAACATTTTCAATGTGACAAACATGGAGTTTGTGGTCGTCAAGATCGAGTCCCCTGTCAAGCTTCTGATCGCTGCGGTGTACAGACCACCACGTTACGGTGACCCGTTCCTGGACAACCTGAAGGCCCTCCTGGACGGCTTAGAAATTATGGACCACCATCCCATCGTACTCTGTGGAGATTTTAATGAAGATCTACTTCAAGGGCCCACTTTTGGTGGGCCCATAAGCAGGCTGCTAGACTCCAGAGGATATGCACAACTCATCAAGGAGGCGACCACAGACAAGAACACACTGTTGGATCACATGTACATCTCCAGACCACAGCAATGTCTACAGTCTGGAGTGCTGCGTACTTACTACAGCTACCACAATCCTGTGTATTGCGTATTATCCTCCGAACAAGAGTAGTGAAGCCACACGATTCTCTGGTGTCCGATGAGAAAATATGATTGATTGATTGGTGGGGGGGATTCAAGTTCAGCTCCGTTCATTTGTTTGATTTCCTTGGAGGAGCTGCGTTGGGTCCCCAAGTCGGCTCCGTGGCCGTACCTTGAGTTGGCTGTGTGGCTGTGACCATTTCTTGTGTTGTCCTTGTGTTGGGTCCCCAAGTCGGCTCAGTGGCCGTACCTTGAGTTGGCTGTGTGGCCGTGACCGTCTCTTGTGTTGTCCTTGCGTTGGGTCCCCAAGTCGGCTCAGTGGCTGTACCTTGAGTTGGCTGTGTGGCCGTGACCATTTCTTGTGTTGTCCTTGTGTTGGGTTCCCAAGTCGGCTCAGTGGCCGTACCTTGAGTTGGCTGTGTGTCCGTGACCGTCTCTTGTGTTGTCCTTGCGTTGGGTCCCCAAGTCGGCTCAGTGGCCGTACCTTGAGTTGGCTGTGTGGCCGTGACCGTCTCTTGTGTTGTCCTTGCGTTGGGTCCCCAAGTCGGCTCAGTGGCCATACCTTGAGTTGGCTGTGTGGCCGCGACCGTCTCTTGTCTTGTCCTTGCGTCCGTGTTTGAGGGATTCCGATTTTACAGGGGCCAGTTTCGAATTGCAGCCGTCCGTAAGTGCCCTTTGAGAGTGGTTTTGAAGGAGTCAAGGGATTCACATGTCTTAATGACTGTTGGTAGGGCGTACCACATTTTGGTGGCATAGAAGCGAGAATAATAATGATAACCACCGCAACACGTTTCATCTGACACGCTCCACAGACATGTTTTCGCACCGGTTATGTTCTTCATAGCCAGACGGTGACCATGCTCTGGTGTCCGATGAGAAAATATAATAATGATAACCACCGCAACACGTTTCATCTGACACGCTCCACAGACATGTTTTCGCACCGGTTATGTTCTTCATAGCCAGACGGTGACCATGCTCTGGTGTCCGATGAGAAAATATAATAATAATAACCACCGCAACACGTTTCATCTGACACGCTCCACAGACATGTTTTCGCACCGGTTATGTTCTTCATAGCCAGACGGTGACCATGCTCTGGTGTCCGATGAGAAAATATAATGATAACCACCGCAACACGTTTCATCTGACACGCTCCACAGACATGTTTTCGCACCGGTTATGTTCTTCATAGCCACACGGTGACCATGCTCTGGTGTCCGATGAGAAAATATAATGGTAATAATAATCTTTATTTATAGTAGTGGGATAATGTGGTCCCTTTTCCTGGTGTTTGTTACAATTCTGGCTGCTGCGTTTTGGATTCGTTGTAGATGGTCTATACAGGGTCCTCCAATGAGAGGAAAGGTCTGACTCTTGCGATGTTTCTTAGGTGGTAAAAATATATTTTTGTGACATTACTAATGTGCTTTTCAAGGTTTAACTCGTGGTCTAGAATAATACCCAGGTTTTTCACAGTTGTTTAACCTGTGAGGACAAGTTTCCGAATGTATTATTATTGACCTTGTGATGGTAAATGTAAGATTTGAGAGTATTGTATTATATGTATTGTATGGTTTCAATAAATCAATCAATACTGTAATGTTTGTTTTGACCTTGTGATACGTTTTTTTGACGTTGTGATGTTAAATGTGCTATATCAATAAAGATTTGACTTGAGAGTATATTTCATATTATGGCCTTGATTTGTGTTTAACACTTTTGCTTTTCAGGAGTAGATAGTAAGTATTTATATTTATGTGAATGCTGAATCGTTTGCATTTGTTAGAAAACTAACACTTCTTTCTCTGTTTTTCAGAAGCCGTTGAGTGATTCTGCAGTGCTGACAGTGTTTGATTTTTTTTGCCTTTAACCTTTTCTACTTTTCAGGATTTTTTTTTGTTAATTGCATTCCATTTAGGTTGCAGCTCATGAACCTGTAGTAGTCAATTTGTATAAACTCCCATAATATCATCCCTGAATTTAATATAACACACACACCCCCCACACAACACCATAAAATGATTATCTCTAACAAATACTTAACACCATTTTTCATTGTATACTGCTTGTTCATGAGCCACTACCTTATATTTGCATGTTCATGTCATAATGTTTTTACTCACCTTTTGTTTTTAGGGCTGTAACACTTTATTGGACTAAAGTAGTTTGGGAGATTAATAATCATAACATGGTTAAAATAATTCTAAACTTTAAATAATGTATTAATAAAATAATGGCTTAACAGAATACATACTTATTTCTTTAAAAAAAATCCTATTTGAAAATTGTAGACAAATAAATGACCTTTAAATAGGCTTAAGTGCTTAATTATACTAATACATTTTCTCAATATAGTTGCAACCCTATAGTTTTACCTATCTTTCAGAAAGTTAGATTTATTAGCTTGTTTGTAGAATATATTTTCCAGGAGCTTGCTTGATCGCCTTTTTAACAAAGGGGTCGGTGCAAGAATTTTTCCCTGTGCACTCCTAAATTGGCTGAAATAGGAGGCAGGTTTTTTGCTTCACTCTGGAAAATGTTTAATTCAGTAAAAGGTTAGAATATAACTTGATAATAGTAGTAATAATAACCATGATAACGTCTAACATAAAATATCGGTTTACTGGCATTATAATACTTACCATTATATATAACTATAATTTATATATATATATAATCTTTAAATACAACCATATATATATATATATATATATATATATATATATATATATATATATATATAAAAATAAAATAAAAGTACAAATAATACATTTTTGTTAATAAACATTTTAAACTATATCTGCTGTGCTTTGTCTCTACTTATTTTTACTATGTGTTTGAAATGTGAAGTTTGGTAATTGTTTTGTCTAAATATTTACAATGAATACAGATGTGTTTTGGGTTCTTTTGAAATTACTATTCACAATCGGAAGGGTTCATCAAAACTGAAGCTGAACAAAAATGTTAACTTTGGAATAAATGCTATGTCATTATTGCATAAGCCCATACACACAAAGTATAACCCTATACAAAATGAATTACAAGGTAATTCATATATTCTCAAGCTGGAAAAATAAAGTACTTAATCTTTTAGTCATACATTACTACAGGTATTTTCTCACTGGTAATGGCTGACATGCTTTTATTGTGAATGTTACCAGATGTGTGTATATTATGATTCATGCTACGAACAGAAGACATGGTACAAGAAAACTTCTGATATGTTAACCAATTACTATATAAACAGGGTACAGTCTTATTTACCCACAACACTAATTCACATGAGAACAATACGGTTCGAAATTTGTATTTTGAGACCTACAATGAACATGAGTAAACATGTTCATTGATTTGCCTTTTCAAATAATATTACTGCATTCAGTGCATTGGTCCATATAAGAATCACTATTTGACACTGAAATGGTCGAGGACAGTTGCTGAATGCTGGAACAAGACATCCTTTACTATGTGTGAAATGGTGGAGCTCTTCTTAATGTGGTCAATTTAGGCAGAACAATGAGCGACACCAGTAGATCTTGGACACTGTCTCTGTCCGTCCGTATGACAACCTTGTAAAGTAATTTTGTGTACTAAATACATTTCAATAAAAGAAGAAATCACACCGATTTGAAATAAACATCAATAGGAGAGCAATCCCCTTGCCCATGCATCTGACAGTGCAGACATGAACTACCTCCAGCACTGAGGTGGGGATGGAGGAGGTGATTGGATGCTGACTAAAAGGACAAGATGACAGGCAAGAAGCAGGGATATTTGAAACAATGGTGGAACCCGATCGCTGATTGGATGGCTACAGATTGGGTAGTAGAATTTGATTTGTTAGTATAGTGCTCACTGACAGCATGGGAAAACAGAAGTGGCGCAACATGAAAGCATGATTAAGAAATTACTGGGAGGGTCCTATATTGGGGATTGAGGCAACCACACTCTGCAATTTTTTAAAATTGCGACCTTTCTAGTTTATACTGCGCCAACTTAAAAAGCTCGCAACGCATGAGTCAATAGCACTATTGTTGCTATTTTAGAACTATTTTAATAAAAATATATAATTTCTTTGTAATTTACAACAAACAACAACAAACGCATCTGAGAATTCTCCTTTCTGGTAAAACAAACCACCACATTTTATAGCTTTTACTTCTTTTTTAACGCAGCGAAGTGAAATGTGAAACCCACTCTGCTTCCTCATCAAGGTGAATATCACACGACCATCCCCAGGACAGCTTTACAATCGCAGAGGTTAAACGAGGACCAATTGCTAAGCAATATATTCTAGCAGGAGCAGTTCCAGTTAAATGGGCTGGTGGTTATAAATATTAGCAATCAGCCGCGGCACGTACCGACGGAGGAGGGAAAACACCATGGATCCAAACGCTGAAATAAAAATCAATTCATCAGCAGCTGTCCCTTCATTCACCTCTGGTCACAGCCGCACGCAGACAGCTCTGTCAGCTCGTGGGGACATTTGGGGTTTAACAGAAAGTGGCAGTGGACATGTGTCTGTTTTATAGGCACCGTGAGTGCTTGCATTCACTGCGGTTAATTTCCGATGTTGCATAACGCGGTCATTCTGTTCTTGGTCTTCCATGGATTGATATCATTCATTCTGGCGTTAATGTGTGTGGACCTCATCATGATAACAATGGTGGGATGTTTGTTTGGAAGGATGCTGAAGAATAAATGCACCCAAAACTTTGGGCCAAAGTTGATTAGGCCACAGAAACATTCATTCTTTTTCATATTTTATACTTGAATTTATGGAAGTCAATTAGAGCCAAATCAGGGGAAAATGTCATCAGAACAAATCTATATCTTTTTTTAAACAACGCCATGTCAGTCGTGGATTTTCTGCGCGAAAGGAGGAGGGCAAACTGTGCAAGTACTAAAGTCTAGACTGCATGGCTAGTAAATGTTAGACAGGCGTGTGCGCGTGTGCACGTGTGTGCGTAAGCGTAAGTGTGTGCGTGTGTGAGACATGGCATGCCTCATTGAAAAGGCTAATCCAACCTCACCTGTGTGCAACAGCCTGCATGGCCTCCCAACTCCCTGCTGCTCACTCTCTTTCTGCACGCACACACACATGTGCCCCTGTGTCATGTGCACGCACACACACATGCACAGATCTCTCTCTCTCTCTCTCTCTCACACACACACACACACACACACACACACACACACACACACACTGTTCTCCAACCCCCCCCCCCTCTTTTCTCCATGCATTTACAGCCTCTAAAAGCCTTTTCCTTTTAACAGCAGGGGGGGGGGGGGGGGGGGGGCTGTGAGTGACAGGGAACAGAATGCTCCTTATGTTGTCACTTTCCCACTGCGGTGGCCCTGAGGGACGCCTGCCCTGCCTGGTGGCACAGCGGCACTCACCACACACACACCTGCAGCATGCATGGACGATTCATGGAATAGAAGAGTGGGGTTTCCAGTAAAACAATAGTTGTATAAGTTTGCCACGTGCAACAACCTGGCTCCCCAAATCCTCAAGATCAATGATTTCAGACCTTTTGTTCATGCAGCTATACTTTAACCATTTTTGACCTGAGATCAGATTCTAAAAATGTCTTCTACATCCTAACAGTTTTCTGAAAAATGTCGGTCGTTCTTCGATTTGATTTTTCAAAAATAGCAGACCTACAAGCTCGTAGCGCGCCACTCGGTGGCGCGCTATGAGCTTGTAGATCTGCTATTTTTCAATAGCTAAAGCATAACATAATAATGCTAATAAACACATGCTAATAAACACCAACACCAATAAACACCAAAAGGGGTTCCCGCCCAAAATGGGTTAAGCATTTTCATCCTGGAGTCTCGATATCGATCCCCAAAAAGAAAATAAATGCATTTTTTTGTTTATTAATTTATTTACCAAAAATGTAATATGAAATGAAAATAGCCTACCTACAAGCTCACGCTGTGTCACGTCGCGCAGAAAATAGGGCTTTTAACATTTTCTCCAGTAATGGTCTCTAAATGGAGGGCGACTAAAGTGTTTCTGTCACTAAGTTCATGGGAGGTCTGAGACAACAGCCATATTGTACATACAGTATACAGTAATGTTAAGCGAAGTCCTCATCAACGCATGTTTGACAGAATAACTGTCAGACTACCGTGTGAAAACGTCCCTCTCCACTTTTCATTTCTTCTTTCCTGAGACAGCTGCCTATAGCAGTGCATCAGAAATAGTAGCGCTTTGACAACCGCTACTTATGTGCACCACAGGGCGTAGCCTATAACTTTAACTGTGGTGGCAAAAGTATTCAGATTTGTTTAAGTAGCAATGCTACAATATGCAAATACTCTTACAAGTAAAAGGCCTGTATTCAAAATGTTACTTGAGTAAAAGTACAAAAGTGTTAGTGGAGTAAAAAAAAAGTACAATATTGACTCTGAGATGCAGAAGTGTTACGAATTGAAAAATAGAAAATACTCAAGTAAAATAAGTACCTCAAATTTGTACTCAAGTATTAGCCTGGCTTCCAGCCTGATTTGCTGTGTTCCGCGGATTTGAAAATGCAGAAAATCAGGCAGGAACCCATGGGCTACTCAAGTATAGTACTTGAGTAAATCGTCTCTGTTGGATGGTAACCTCATGTCTGAAACTGTTACTTCAAATTGCAAAAGTAGCTGATCCACAAGTTCAAAAAGCGTTGCGTCCCTTTTCAAGATTGTACATCAGCTACTTTTGATGCTTTTTTGTGATGCAGCTGATGCTGTATGATCAAGTATGGCGTTAATTTATCATTAAAAAAACCCACACAAAGTAAAAATATGGAGATAAGACGTTTCTGCCCTATATGTATTACTTACTTTCCATCATCAGAGAGTGAGGATTCAGACGTACAGTAAGCACAGCAGGAACAGCATCAGTGAACATGAACTCATAAACCACCTCAGATACTATAGATAGTGGTACATTGTTCAGCCTGTAGTGTAGAACTCTTCTTTTAAAGAAAACATATCGTTGCTGTCAGGTAAAAACCCTGTATCTCCATATTTATACTTTTAGTTTTTTGGTTACTTTTTTTGTAATTCCGGTACCCTTCTTCATCGTACACATACAAAGGTTGTGAAAAAAGTGAACTTCATTGTCACACCATTGGTTTGCAGGTTTAAATGTTTTTGTGCAAACTCCATTTTTGAAGTCGAGGGCAGGGAGAAAAAAATCCCAAATTAAATAAGCATATGCATCTAAATATGAAATATGTAGATATATTGATGAATGCATCAATATATCTACATGAGTCACATAGCATAATTCCAACTTGACATGAGGTTAAGCTAGGGGTTAATTCTGTCTTTCTGTTTTATCAATATTAACCTGTGAAAAGTATTAACAATATCTTCTGATTATAAATTCCTTATAGAACACAGATCCTTTTTTCACATTTCACATCACAAGTAGGCATTTTTGGACATACAAGTTCTCAACCCGACAGCAACATTGACAACGCATTTGGGCGTCAGTGTGACTGTCGTCTTTCGTTTCACATGCAAGTCTGAGCGACCGCCCGACACGGGCGTCTCGCTGGCTCAGCGCTCAGGTATGCAGCGCTCAGGTAAACCTGTGACGGTGACGGATGGCCGGGTGTTGACATGTGACTGACAGCTAGACTACCTGTTTCACACTTGACTTGGAGATTCATTAAGCATTTTGGACAGGGGCCCGGGGCCCTTTGGACGGGCACTTGCTGTGGAGGTAACCCGATCCGCGGGCCCCCAGGGGCGATACTGTAATGTTTTTAACTTATAAACTAGGGTTGAGAGCCCCATCACAGGCCGCGGCAGTGAGGAGACCGCGTCGTGTGCGCGTGAGACATGAGAAGAAAACAGCAGTGGAAGAAGTACTCAGATTGTTTTAGTTTTCTTTTGCTTAAGTAAAAGTACCGATGTAAACTTGAAAATACTGAAATACTGCTTACAGGTTTTCCCAAAGCAGGAAGGGCGAGATCCCGTAGCGACCAATGACCAGATCGCTACGGGATAGTTTCTTATTAACTAGTCAATATGCAGAATGGTATACAATTTGTTTCCAACATTTAGAAGTATAAAATTAGGCTTAAGTGGTCAATGTATTTGTTTTGTAATAATACTACTAAGTTGTAATAATACTACTTAGTACTTAGTACTTAGTAGTTACTTTCCATCACTGGAAAAAAGAAGGCATGTGTATTGTGTGGGGCGGTATAGAAAGTTGTAGAGGAATATCTTCCTTCTCATTTCTCATCTTCTAAATGACACGGCTCATCCCACATCAGTGCTCACTTTCCATTCCACACAGGTACCCAAACATCTTCCCTCCCTGTGCGTCTCGCCGCCGTGCGCGAGCGCGTGTCGGTCGCTCCCCGTGTTGTGACAGGCATCTAAATTGATTAAGCCGAGCCCCGGGATCTGACACTACAGTGCGTTGCCTTCTATTTGTTGATTACTATTGATTTTCTTTGATACTTCATTTAAAAATCAATAGCAGCGAGAGGGAGAAGAAAAATAGGCATGGTTTACACATACTTTAACATACTATTGTGCTTGCGAGGGGGGGGTGGGAAGGGGGGCAGCAGGTTTTGGCAGCGGGCTGCGGCGCGGCAGGCATGGCGAGCGGGCCACGGTGCCCAATTAGGCGAAAGCTCTTAACAGGTGAAAGGGAGAGGACCCCCCCACCACCGGATCGATGTGTTCGCCGCTTTCTTCTCCAATCACAGAGAGTGGTCATAAATTAAAGCGCATCTGTGTTGTTTTGAAGACATGAGGCGTGCACGCGAGCGGACAACTTTGTTTTTATATTTATTTATTTGCTATCTTTCACTCCCCTTGGTTGATAGAGCCCCCGCATTTGGCGTAACCCCTCCCTCATCCGTCACTACGCGCCTGACGGGGAGGACGTCGGTGTCGGCGGGGGTTCGCGTGGTGAGCAAACGGCGCACGGCGAGCTGTCGTTGCACTTTGAACCTGACTCACCGTGTTTGACGTTCAAACTTAAAATGAACGTTGATTTACAACACAGGACATTTCTCTCTTCTATACACACAGCAAAATCCTCAGTTTGAAGTTCACCCTGACAGAGTACATATGAACCATTCCGGGTCAATTTCAACACAATCAGGGCGTAGTCAACAAAGTTATTTGACCATTTCGTTGTAGTTGGATGTTATTGTGTTATTTCCACGGCAGGTGAATGGATCATTTGTAGAGGTGTAACATTATTGTAATGAAATATCGATTTGATCAATTGTAATTAAAAATGAAAGGTATATCGATTATGTAAACAGTAAATATCATATTGTATAGTTTGACTTTTTATTGTATTGTTTTGCAATGGAAATAATCAATTTAATCAATACTAAATACTAAGTAGCAATTTTGTGTGTGTTCACTGCATTGGTGCAGTTGTGTGTTCACTGCATTGGTGCAGTTGTGTGTTCACTGCATTGGTGCAGTTGTGTGTTCACTGCATTGGTGCAGTTGTGTGTTCTCTGGCTACTGGGCGCAGTTGTGTGTTCCCTGGCTACTGGGCGCAGTTGTGTGTTCACTGGTCCAGTTGTGTGTTCACTGGTCCAGTTGTGTGTTCACTGGTCCAATTGTGTGTTCACTGGTCCAGTTGTGTGTTCACTGGTCCAGTTGTGTGTTCCCTGGCTACTGGCCGCAGTTGTGTGTTCCCTGGCTACTGGGTGCAGTTGTGTCTACTGGGTGCAGTTGTGTGTTCACTGCACTGGTGCAGTTGTGTGTTCACTGCACTGGTGCAGTTGTGTGTTCCCTGGCTACTGGGCGCAGTTGTGTGTTCACTGCACTGGTGCAGTTATGTGTTCACTTGCTACTGGGTGCAGTTGTGTGTTCACTGGCTACTGGGTGCAGTTGTGTGTTCACTGGCTACTGGGTGCAGTTGTGTGTTCACTGCACTGGTGAAGTTGTGTGTTCACTGGCTACTGGGTGCAGTTGTGTGTTCACTGCACTGGTGCAGTTGTGTTTTCACTGGCTACTGGGTGCAGTTGTGGAGTTGTGGGCTTATGTACTGTGCCTCCTCTATCACGTTCCCACCGCCTCACTTCATGTCTTCTGTTCTCTCCTTCTCTCGTTCCGTTCCCACCTTCCCGTTCGCTTCTCGTTTGTTTCTGAGTGATACCCACTGACCTTTCTCTTTCTTTGACCCCCCCACCTTCCCCCCCGATCTTCAGGTCTTTATTTCCACCCTCCTGGCTCTCCCCCTTTAGCCCAGAGTCAAGCATGCGTTACGGAGCGGAGCGGTCGGGTGGGTTCTCCTCCTAGCAGACCAGAACAGCTCAGTTCTCAGAGTTATCACCTTTCACCCGGGGCCGACGGGAGGCGGCCCCCCACCCCACCCCCATCTAACCCCTGTGAGGAGAACCAAACACCGCGGCTTTAGCCTTGGCGGTGCCTGTATGTACTCCAAGTCTGCAGCGACTAGGGCTGCGACTAGAGATGTCCCGATACTGTATCGGTATCAGGAAAAGTATCGGATCGACCCTTATTTGTCATATCGGGTTCATATCGGTATCGGCGAATATGCCAGTCTAACCACAGATCCGACACAGGAGTAAGGTGTTGATACTATGGCAGGTGAATAAAATGTGGAGTTTGCTTTGGAGTTGCCCAAACTGCAAGTGCACATTTGAGTGAGGAGTCTGCTATAAACACAACACGAGATATATATATAGCTAGATTGCTATAAACACAACATGAGATCACGACACTGGTATCGGTATTCGGTATCGGTATCGGCTAACACAGAAATTGAGATATCGGGATCGGATCGGAAACGAAAAAAGTGACATCGGGACATCCCTAGCTGCAACTATCAATTATTTTCATAGTAATTATTCTATTGATTACTTCTTTGATTAATCAAAGAAACCAATTAGCTGGATTAACTGTTGCAGCCCTGTCAGTGACACAGTGAGAGACACAAACAAAGCGGCCTGGAGAGAAACAAGACCAGGTACGGTGATACAGGAGGAGCACAGTGAGGTGACAGTGACGTAGAAGGGACATCAAAAGCTGCTTGGCTGTGTAAAGTATAAGTGTAGGTTATGGGTGTTAGTGGTTGTAAGGGTTCTGAGAGGCTGGGCCCCTTGTTCAGGTGACATGTGTCACGTATGTTTGTGTGATATGCAGTTCCCCCTTGGGTTGTGTGCGTGTGCGCGTGCGACCGACCGACCGACCGACCGACCGACCGACAGACAGACAGACAGACAGACAGACAGACAGACAGTCTGATCAGGTTAGGTCCTATCTTCGTCGTCTGATATCAATGTGTCAGTGCCACACGGTGCTGCATGGTTGTTTTATGGTTATATATATATATATATATATATATATATATATATTTAGGGCTGTCAAATGATTACATTTTTTAATCAGATTAATCACAGCTTGTTAAAAATGTATTAATCATGATTAATCACCATTCGAATTATGTCCAAAGTGCCTTATTTTTCTGTATATTGTTGTGGGAATGGAAAGATAAAGGTCAGAAGGCGGATATAGGCATTTAACATACGTAGCCTATGTACTGTATGTTTACATTTTTTATATAGGCAAACAAAAAGGTAGGAGCGCACACCAAAAGTAGGGAGGTGCTGACCACGGCAGACAAACTTTAAAATAGAAAGGAGAGGTCACGATATAGTCACGATGCCAAAAAAACGTTTTGTTTCGATAAACAAGTTGCCTTCTTCAGGGTATGACCCTGTGTGTGCTTGTATTACAATATAAACTTGTAAGCTCCAAATGTCCCCACAAGTACAGTAGAATTTGAGAACTATAGACATTGTGAGGAGTGGACCATTTTCCTGTCTTCATAACAGAAATGGTTGTTTTATGGTTAAAAAAAAAACTTGGACTATAGTTATAGGCTTACGATTAGGAAAAGATTCAGGTTGGTGTTTGATTTGTTATGCCTGATTTATAATTGCGTGCGAGTGTTGCGTGCGAGTGTTGCACACCAAAAATTGTATGAAATTGTAAATTTGACCGGGTGTGCGTGTGCGTGTGCGTGTGTGCGTGCGTGCGTGCGCGCGCGCGCGTGTGTGTGTGTGCGTGTGTCACAGACGTGGTGACCTTGCCCATGCCCCCTCCCTCCAGTGGGAGTGACAGATGCTCAGTAATCTGAGTGAAAGGCGATCCTCCACTTAATGGGATTGTTTCTGTTACACCTTAAAGAAGAGAGAGCCCTGCCAGCCCACCCCACCAGAGCGGAGCAGCCGTCCTCCACAACTGCTGTCCTGGGACCCCCAGGTGGACACTGGGGACCGGGTGGGAGGGAGGGGGATGGGGGTAGAGTGGGCTTCACACCTCATAACCATAAAGTAGCCTAGAGCCACGTGTGTGTGTGAGTGTGTGAGTGTGTGTGTGTGTGTGTGTGTGTGTGTGTGTGTGTGTGTGTGTGTGTGTGTGTGTGTGTGTGTGTGTGTGTGTGTGTGTGGGGGGGGGGGGGGGTAGAACTGTATTGTCTTAATTGTATTGTCTACAAACAGAAGGCTGACATATTGACACAGAATGTATCCATGCTGTTATTGTGTGTGTGTGTGTGTGTGTGTGTGTGTGTGTGGTGTGTGTGTGTGCATGTGTGCGTGTGTGCGCGTGCGCGCACGTGTGCCATTTTAGTAGCCTAACATACTTATAGCATTTGTAATCATTTCTACACTTGTAATCCTATTAGAAATGCATGACATGATTATGCGGCAAGTCTGAATGAATTGGCGGTTGTCGCCAAAGATTATCTATACCTGTAAATCCCCATATATGAGTAGTCTGACGTCATCAACATGAATTCATAGCACTGATGACCTGGACTCCACACTCGAGGCAGGCAGGCAGGCAGGCAGGCAGGCTGGCAGGCAGGCAGGCAGGCAGGCAGGCTGGCAGGCAGGCAGGCACAATGGGTGCTACAGGTGGGGCATGCATTCCCAACTTGCATCGATCGATGAATGGGTCGATAACATGTGGGCATAACTTTGTCCCTGGACATTGGTGACAATGACACTGACAACTGTTTGACACTGGATACCAGTGATGTACTGGTCTGGTAGAGTCTATGATACCATGAGTGATGTACTGGTCTGGTCACTGATACCAGTGATGTACTGGTCTGTTACCAGTGATGTGCTGGTCTGGTAGAGTCTATGATACCATGAGTGATGTACTGGTCTGGTCACTGATACCAGTGATGTACTGGTCTGTTACCAGTGATGTACTGGTCTGGTAGAGTCTATGATACCAGTGATTTACTGGTCTGGTAGAGTCTATGATACCATGAGTGATGTACTGGTCTGGTAGAGTCTATGATACCAGTGATTTACTGGTCTGGTAGAGTCTATGATACAATTTACAATTTACAATTTAGGCATTTAGCAGACGCTCTTAATCCAGAGCGACTTACAATAGGCAAGAACAAAAAGCATGGGAATACATCACATATGTAACAAAATGCATTTATCGCGAAACATGCGTAAGCTAAGACCGTGACTAGAACATATCTATATAATGACACTATACATATAAACTATAACTAGAACATATCTATATAATGACACTATACATATAAACTACACATATGTGCTATACTATGCTGTACATATATACTATGAAGTGCTATGACTACATACAATGCACTTATTGTGCTGTCTACATGACATGCTATAAGTCTGTTTCAAATGCTATATAAGTCTAAGAAGTGCTGTCTAAGGGGGTAGGGTAAGTGCTATGGGCCATGATGGAGTCTGAAAAGGTGGGTTTTCAGACTACGGCGGAAGATCGGGAGTGATGCTGCAGTTCTGATTGCAACGGGAAGTGCATTCCACAGTTTTGGGGCCAGAAGGGAGAAGAGTTTGGGACGTGTGGAGCGTTGTCCCGGCGTTTTTAGTGAGGGTACTTCCAGCTTCCCTGCGTTGGCTGATCTGAGTGCGCGGGAGGGTTTGTAGGGTTCAATCATGCTGGCAAGATATGGGGGAGCCATACCTTTGGTTGCTTTAAATGCCAACATCAGAGTTTTGTATTCTGTGCGGGCAGCGACCGGGAGCCAGTGCAGGGAGCGGAGCAGGGGGGAGACATGTGAGAATTTTGGCTGGTTGAAGACCAAGCGAGCTGCGGCATTTTGGATCAGTTGGAGAGGCTTCAGTGCACATGCCGGTAGGCCAGTAAGGAGAGAGTTACAATAGTCAAGTTTTGACAGGACTGTTGTCTGGATTAGGAGCTGGGATGATTCCTGGGTGAGGAACGGTCTAATTCGTCGTATGTTATAGAGTGTGAACCTACAGGATCGAGTGACAGCTGTGATGTGAGTTTTGAACGAGAGCTGACTGTCCAGGACAACACCAAGGTTCCTGGCTGTTGGGACAGACGTTACCAGGGCGTTGTCTACGGAAATAGTTAGCTCCCGCATCGGGCAGGACTTAGCTGGGAAGAAGAGAAGCTCAGTCTTGTCTGGGTTCAGCTTGAGGTGGTTGGAGGACATCCACTGTGAGATGTCAGCCAGGCAAGCAGTGATGCGCTCTTCCACCTGGGTGGCAGAGGGGGGGAAGGATAGAAACAGTTGTGTGTCATCGGCATAACAGTGATAGGATATATTGTGGGCAGAGATGATAGTGCCAAGGGATTTAGTGTACAGTGAGAAAAGGAGGGGACCAAGTACAGATCCCTGTGGGACCCCAGTTTGGAGGGTTCGGGGGGATGATAACAGACCTTTCCAGGAGACCATGAGTGATGTACTGGTCTGGTAGAGTCTATGATACCAGTGATGTACTGGTCTGGTAGAGTACCATGAGTGATGTACTGGTCTGGTATCTATGATACCAGTGATGTACTGGTCTGTTACCAGTGATGTACTGGTCTGGTAGAGAGAGACCAGGATGCCAGTGATGTACTGGTGCAGTTTAGAGCATGCTGGACTCTTGCTGGAGTATCGTCTACTCTTTGGTTGCAACAATCAATCGAACTGTCCACAGCCCACAGATGAGTAGACAGAAATGGTGCCATGGTATAATGAGCATTAGTGAGGATCACATTTCAAGAAGATGTTGAAATGGGTGAAGTGCTCCTTTAAGCCCTATTTTATACTTATGCTATACTAAATACTGCACATATATAAATGCACCATGTCTCTACGTGTACGTACGTGTGTACGTCTGTATTAATCCATGTAACTCGAGAACCGTTTGCCCCACCGACTTCAATTTGACACACGCGTACCACACCGTCACAGGGAGTGCAGTGCCCGGTGTCAAGTCTGTCGGATCACCGGTTGTCCAGAACCAGCACAAAACCCTCTGCCCAGGCTCCGGACAGGGCCCAAATCCAGATCATCCCTAGATCTCCATATATGGAGCTGGCCTGTGACATGTTCTGACATCACAATTATGCACAACCTCGCCCTTTATTATCCAAATCGGCACTGTTCTACTACGTCTCTGGGTCTACGTGTGTACATCTGTGATCCGCGTAACTCAAGAACCGTTCGTACTAAATACTGCACATAGCCAATGTACATTGATCACACCTGATCCCCCCTATATCTCCATATATGGATCTGGCCTGTTCTGACATCACAATAATGTTCTGACATCTGCATAGACTCCATATTTGGGCATGCCTGACAAAGAACTATATGGGCATAAAAGGGACACAGACATAATAACATAAATAGGGTGTGGCATGCATTTCCAACTTGCATCGTTCCAAGTAGGCCAGTGCCCAATGGGCACCGCTCTAGTCACAATAAATGTAGGGAATCTCTACGTATGTATGTACGTCTGTAATCCACGTATCTCAAGAACCGTTCGATGAGTGACTTCAAATGATCCACAGTAGATGACCCGAGGCAGTGCAGTGCCCAGGGTCAGGTCAGTCGGATAAGTGCTTGTCCAGGACTTTCAGTGAAAGCTCTGGCATGGCCAATTGATTATGGCAACCCCAGCTGATTCATATCAGGCATCTCCAAATGGGCACGAGAGATCTCCATACAGTATATGGGCACAAAAGGGAAACAGAGATGGACGGTTTTTTTGGGGGACGTTTTTTTGGGGGAAAAAGCATATACCATCTGCTAAACATTTCGTCAATTAAGGGCATTTGAGGTGCTGTGGTACCAAGAGGTGCATGCAGGCATAGTAGAAGAAACCTTGTACTAGGGCTCCTGTTAAGGTCTTCAAGGTGTTTCAAGGTGTGTCGACCAGTGAGGAGATCCTGTATAGGAATCTTGTTCTTTGGTTGACTTTTTTGATTACGTTGGTGGCCATTTTATCACGGGAAAGATTTGCCTCCAGGATGGAACCTAGGAAGGTAATTTCATCTTGTCGTGTGATAATATTGTCACCCACTCTAACCAAGAAGCCATCTACCTTGCTGAGATTACGGCTTGATCCAAAAAGAATGGATTCCGTTTTTCCCAGGTGTAAAGATAGTCTGCCAGGTGCAGATTCTACCTAGTTCAGAGCTGAGGGCCTTTTCAACCTGCAACCTGTGTCATCTGTGAGCTGATGTCATGTCGTTTACATTAGGAACAGTAAAGGTCCTAGTATGCTTCCTTGTGGAACGCCACAGCTCACTGGGAGGGGGGGAGTGTTCTGTTCACCTCCACCATCTGTTCTCTCCCCTCCAGGTAGGATTGCATCCAGCTCACTGATGTGCTATCAATACCAATTGCTTTTAGCTTGTTAAACTGTATGGAGTAGTTCACGGTGTCAAAAGCCTTTTGGAGGTCCAGCATGACCATGCCGCAGTATTTGCCAGCGTCCACCTCAATAGAGGAGGCATGTGTCAGTGGAGTGGGATGTTCTGAAGCCGGATTGAATTTCGTACATTCATTTATTTGTGGCAAGATACTTTACAGCACTGAACGGGTACTATGACAAGAATGGGGTGAATAAGAGGGTGAGAGAGAGAGAGGACAACATCCTCACCTCTCTCTCTCTTCTGGTGGTAGGTAATGTAATGTGATAGAGAGGCCCAGCCTCCCACCCTACACCTATGGCACAGTAAAACTGTTCATGTTATAAGACACAACGTGTCAAAATGATATGTTTAACTGTCTCCTGCCTATTATCCACAACAATAGCCCGGCCCGGATGGATTTCCTCAACGTGTGAAACGACAGGGTCCTACGCCTTATTTAGCGTAGTGCCCACTACGCATACCAGACCCCTTCAAAGGGAACCCTTCTATGTGTTACCTGTGTAGAATGCACAGAGACATGGGATCGGGTTTCACAGCCATCCGCCATTCAGGCCTATGATTGCTTTGTTTGCCGGAGAGATCCATGTCCCTGAGCCGTGATCCGTGTCCATAAGGGACAGGGGAGGGGGACAGGGGTGGGACGGGCCCGGGGCTTTGGAAGAGACACGCTGCTTTTGTCAACACATGAGTGGGGTCAGCTCAAACAACTGCTCCAACACGGATACACAGATGAACAGCACAGATAGCGGAAAACCACATGAATAGTCTGCACATGGAGGGAGTGTGACGGTGGTACATTGGATGAGTCAATCAATCCCATCCCACATGAGGGTGGAAGGGGGGGGGGATACGTTATTAAATGTGGTGCAGTATGAATTTAAAAACTGTTTTTTTCAGACATTTTCACTGATGAAAACTATATAAAATGTAAGCTATGATGACAAAAGCTATAACTAAATTGACAATTAAACGTATTGACAATTTCATCAACACTGTATGTTAGGGAGGGACACTAAAGGTGGTTGCACACCGACCGCGTTTTTCGGAAAACCGAAAAATCCGAATTCGCATCCAATTCGCGCCCGGTGTGTGGAGACCTTTAGTGGAATTTTAATCAAAATATAAAAAAAAATCTGTCAAAATGAACACTGGGTGGAAAGTAACTAAGTACATTTACTCAAACTGTACTTTTCTGTCATTATTTTGTCCCATGTTAGACCCAGAAATGGTGAATCATAAAACTTTTATGATTCAAATTTCATCTATAGGCTTAGCAGATGAGATTAAGCCTGGTTGCTAAAAGTTGCACGTTGAGCAATTTGAGTAATTAGCATAATATGTGACCATACCATTAGCATCCTATATAAGGCAAAATATTCAGAATGTCATTATTCTTTGTGACATATGAAACTTAATGATTCTAAATCCATTCCAAGCATTAGTTTTGCACAAAAAACACTCCTTGGGCTAAAAACGGACATAGCCGTCATCACAAATGTGATGAGGTCAGATGTGGTCCCATTTGGCAATTCTGGGCCTAATGCATATTATATAAAACTTAGTGTCTTTGAAGCACCCTTACACCAGAGCCATCTAATAGAAGAGTTACGATATTGAGGGGGCGGAAACCGAGTGCTCGAGCACTGTTCATGCAGCCTGAACTGAGACAAGCTGGAGTTGGAAATACATTGTTTTCAACGAGGGCGGCGCAAATAAGAGCTATTTTAAGCATGTGCGCAACATGCCAACTATTGTACAGTAACAACTAAAGTCTCTTTAATGTTTATGTTGTACTATTACTACAAAACAATCTCAAATAAATTGAATTTAAGTTGCCTGGGTCCAATGCATTTCTGCCTACTTCCGGTCCAGGACTTGTCCCAGTTGGTTACCCCCATTCTCAATAGAAGTCTGTGTAGGAGAGCCGCCATTGGACTGGCCCCATGAAGTGAACGCAGTTTGCGTAACTCTGTCTATACCTAAGTCTCTGCCTTACACAACATATTCACCGAGCCCTGCAAATGATAAGAAAAGAGGGGCGATTGCTCTGCTATAGTCTCGTTTGTTATTGGGCCAACCAGTCTGGGCGGGTCCAGCTTTTGAGGTTCAGCCAAAAACAGTAAAACCTAGGCTCTGTGGTCGACAGTAAATGTATGGTTTTGAGAATTGTTTGTAACCATTACCCAAATTACCTTTGTGGCTATTTTATAGTAACTTGTGGATGGACATGGGGATGCAGATAATCATAATGCAAGAGCCATTGTGCTATACATATCGATGGCTTAATTTAATGAATGACAGTTTCTCAATTTGCAGAAAACCAGAGAAACACTTTCAACCTAGCAACCCTATGTTTTGGGCATCTGTCATATGTGAAAAATGTTCAAATAAATTTAAATACATTTTCACAATTATCAAAAATAGCTGATAACAAGAATCAAATTTTACTTATTTGCTTAAACATTTGAAACCACATTTGCATTTTATCCCTCGTCTTGTAGCACCAATACACAAGATGACAGACTCAGACCGTCCAAATTGGAGTAAGTGAGTGTGTGGAGACCCTAGGGGTCATTGGGGAGGGGCCCGGGGCCCCCCGAGGGGCCACAGATCAGGGGTCCTGCTCCTAATCCAGCCTTTTCAATTAGGCCCCTGGTCCAACGATAACAATTTATGAACCTGACCTTCCAACTCTGCAGCTCCTGCACTCGGCCCTCGGGGGCCAACCACTCCCCCCCCCCCCCCCCCCACCACATCAAGGCGTGCTCCCCTCTTCTTTCTTTCCAGAACCTTTGACCCAAAACAACAACCCATCCTGTTTGTGGTCCAAATAAACCTATAGTGTCATGTGCACTAAAGCCCTGTTTCTCAATGTGGGGTTGGATGGGGTCCCATGCAGCTAAGTGATTGATAGTAAGGAACCAAATGGACCCTTATGGGCCAGTAACTCCGAGATCTGGTTCTACTTGGACATTCTCAGAGTTCAATTAACACCGGGGTTGTGTAAAAAAAAATTGGGGGTCTTTCACTGGCAACCTTACACGACATGTACTCGCATGTTCAAATGCAGATGCACACACACACACACACACACACACACACACACACACACACACACACACACACACACACACACACACACACACACACACACACACACACACACACACACATAGACACATAGACACACACACATAGACACACATAGACACACACACACACACACACACACACACACACACACACACACACACACACACACACACACACACACACACACACACTGGATCCAGCATTCACATTGAGGGTCAGTAGCAATTCTTTAGCTCAGGCTCAAAGGTGAACAATAAAAAAATCCAATACGCCAAATGCTTAGGGTCAGCCGCATATCAATATATAATACAGAGAGAGGGGACAGGTGACAAGCCATAAGCGGACGGAAAGCGATTGAATTCCCTCGCTTTCTCCTCATCCCTGCCGTCCCCGGGTGCATCAATCCACGGCGGTTGATAATTAAATTAAGAAGGCGACGTGATTAACAAGTTCTTCAAAAAGGCAGAGATCGCCCCGCAATCCGAGGCGCGGGGTTGCTCTCGATCGGGTGGAGGCGGATCTTTGGGAGAGAAAACTATTTGTGACATGTTCATGGTTCAGCCAGCTGTCTTCATTTAATTAAAAATCTTTCACCGCCGCAAGAGTTATGGAAGGACTTTGTGAGGGTTTTCTGGCAGTGGTCTGAATGAGAAGCTGCATAACAAACTGTGTGTGTGTGTGTGTGTGTGTGTGTGTGTGTGTGTGTGTGTGTGTGTGTGTGTGTGTGTGTGTGTGTGTGTGTGTGTGTGTGTGTGTGTGTGTGTGTGTGTGTGTGTGTGTGTGTGTGTGTGTGTGTGTGTGTGTGTTGATGAGTGTGAGATGTCACACTGGGGGCTGAATGAAGCCTGATCTATAGTTTGTCGCGTCGCAGAAATAGTTGATCTACAAGCTCACAATGTGTTGCATGGAGTATAATGGAAGCATGAGGTGGCCTGTTTAGAGCAGGACAGTTTCACTGAACTGATGATTATGTACAGTATGTTATTGATTATGTACAGTATGTTATTGTGACGCACACTGCTGTTATTACATGGCTAGAAGTCATCATATTTGATTCTACATTCAACAGAAAGCAGTCATCTAGGACGACATATAGCAGGTATATCCTTTCAGTAACTTATTAGTAACAGTGACAGTCTGTAATAACTTAAAACAAAGATTTTAACTAGCAGTCGTAGATGTTGTATTTATTTTATTTAGCTTAGTATATGTGTTATTATTCAATGTTTAACATGACCTATTTATTTCCAAAATTAATAGACGGCGCTTACACAGACACACGTGCGCATGCATGCCCACAAGCTCGCTCGCTTGCTCACACACACACACACACACACACACACACACACACACACACACACACACACACACACACACACACACACACACACACACACACACACACACACTCTGTAATACTATTGCAGGTTGTTCTCAAATTATGGTAACAAGCTCAAGCAAGGTTATTAGCTCCAGAACAGAAGCCACACTAGAGATAAAAATACAAGGTAATTCGTCAACTAAATTATTGTCCAGTTAGATATTGTCTCATAGTTCTTATGTCACGTCTGCATACGCCAGTTAATATAAAAAACAGACAATACACTTCATCTAGACAGTAATCCTGGACACCTGTGTTTAATGACTATGTATGCGAGAGGCATAATGCAAATCATTTTAAATGCCAATGAATGAGACAACTGACTGACCCCTGCTATAAGTCTGCTAGTATCCACAACCCTGCCATACGATCAGCCTCTTCCACCGGCCAGAAGTTAATAGACTAAGATATATTCTTCAAAAATAACTCTATTGTACAATGGACATAGAAGGCCTTTTTATCATTCATTAGCTACTGAGGGTCACTGTCTTTTACGGAGGGCCATTACCAGGCGTTGCATTATGCAACGTGCAATTTTTACTGTCTGTCAACGGAACTGTTACAGTCTGTAATCTTTAGTCAAGTTCACTCTGTCCAGACCTCCATCACAGCTGTGGTGCTTCTTAATAGACTGAGGTCCCCTCAGTGCCACTATAACTCTTCAGGTCATTGTTCCCATTGTCGTTCCATCGAGATGAACAAATTAAAACTCTCAAGCCGGGGTTGCCAAACTGAAAATGTTCATTTCGTTGCTATGCGATCTTCAGAAATGTTACTGTTCCTCTCAAGCCTGATTTATATGTTTGTGCTTGTTGTAGAGTCAAACACAGATCATATTCAGTCATAATTCAAAGCATGAGGATATTGAGTTAGGTTTTCTATAAAGAAAACAATGCAACATAAGATTTCACAGCCGAATTAAGTCAACAAGGAACGGTAGAGACCAGAAAAAGGGTGCTGTGTCTACAGAAATAATGTTTTGAGCTGCTTTCTGCCATGCATTTGTTAAAGACCAGCTGCATGGACTCTACTCCTCTTCCCAGCACTGAGCATCGCTCTCTCTCTGGGTCCAGCTTTATTTAACCGGAGCGCCCATGGTGTTTCAAGTGTTGTGTATATTATAACATCCCAGTCATTTACCACCTAGCCTCGGAAACCCAGACGTTTTTATTTCCAGGGAGAAAAAAAAAGTCTGTGGCCCGAGTCCACTTCAATTCGGCATACAGTAGTGCAAACGTCGCTCACTCTCTGCTGATTTCTGATCATCTGCACCTTTGTTAAATTGACGCAGACACGCACACACATATGCACACACACTCTCTCTCTCTATCGCTCTAATTAATTAGTCTCATGTCGCGCAGCTGCGTGTAGTTTCGCCCGGTGGATCCTGCCGGGAGCTGCCTATGCCATAGAAAGCATAGGTGAGTTCCAGTCTATTTACCACCTGACTTTGAATCTTTACCATGAACATTAGAAGCGATTAATGCTAATGATGCAGATGACACGACATTCGAGCACAGTGACGGTTCATAGGTTCGAACGGTGCGGGTGTCAATAAACGTTCCGTGCGCTTAGTAAGAGGCACGCTGTAGGATACCCAAAGCTCTGCTACGCTTAAAAAACACTTTCTGTGGACACGCCCCCTAGAGGTTTTTAAGAGGAGGGATGTATTATTATGGGATGTAATGAATTAGAGTGGAACCAACCAGGAGGCAATTAGAGATTAGCCAGTGGAGAGGGCTCCACCCAGCAGAGGTCAACTGGTCAAAAGGTCATGCGTATACCACCTACAGTCAGACAAGCACAGGATATTTATAAGGCAACCAGTATTGCTGTCGGACAGACAGCTTGTAGCCTACTGGATATCTAAAAAGGTAACTTTTTTATGAAATGTTAATTTGTTTAAGTCACAAGCATCAATATTATTATTTATAAAACACACAGACACGCTTAACCAATTTTACTTTCACTTTCAAAATGTTTCAAAAATACGCGTCTCATCGCGACACATTGTGAGCTTGTAGATAAGCTCATTTTGCTATTTTTGCTACCTTTGTGCAACAGTCTTGTACGACAAAGTAGGACATTGATTTATGGTTTTTTAAAAATGAATACAAAAGAAAAGTAGGGAAATGGAGAGATACAAGGTTTCGGCCGGCAACAATACCTACTCATAGCTGGATCACATGGTTTTCACCACAAACATTTGCTCAGGGATTTCATGGTTATTGATGGTGATTTCTTTTTTATTTCTTTCTTTTTTTTCTCTTCCTTAACAAACTTCCCTTTTGTTATTGTTTTAATCAAAATCACTTTAGTTCGCCAAGCACATTTGCAGGTTCTGGGAATTTGTTTTTGCGGTTTGCTTCCAGATGAACATGGAAACACACAAAGGTGCAGACGATCAGAAATCAGCAGAGAGTGAGCAACGTTTGCACTACTGTATGCCGAATTGAAGTGGACTCGGCCCCAGACTTTTTTTTTCTCCCTGGAAATAAAAACGTCTGGGTTTCCGAGGCTAGGTGGTAAATGACTGGGATGTTATAATATACTCAACACTTGAAACACCATGGGCGCTCCGGTTAAATGAAGCTGGACCCTGAGAGAGAGCGCTAAAATGCGATGCTCAGTGCTGGGAAGAGGAGTAGAGTCCATGCAGCTGGTCTTTAACAAATGCATGGCAGAAAGCAGCTCAAAAAATGATTTCTGTAGACACAGCACCCTTTTTCTGGTCTCTACCGTTACTTGACTTGACTTTATTCTGCTGTGAAATCTTATGTTGCATTGTTTTCTTTATAGAAAACCTAACTCAACATCCTCATGCTTTGAATTATGACTGAATATGAAGAACCCAACCCAACACTCCTGTTCAGAATGGTAGAACCCAACCCAACACTCCTGTTCAGAATGGTAGAACCCAACCCAACACTCCTGTTCAGAATGGTAGAACCCAACCCAACACTCCTGTTCAGAATGGTAGAACCCAACCCAACACACCTGTTCATAATGATAGAACCCAACCCAACCCAACACTCCTGTTCAGAATGGTAGAACCCAACCCAACACACCTGTTCATAATGATAGAACCCAACCCAACACTCCTGTTCAGAATGATAGAACCCAACCCAACACTCCTGTTCATAATGATAGAACCCAACCCAACACTCCTGTTCAAAATTAATTGAACCCAACCCAACCCAACACTCCTGTTCAGAATGGTAGAACCCAACCCAACACTCCTGTTCAAAATTAATTGAACCCAACCCAACCCAACACTCCTGTTCAGAATGGTAGAACCCAACCCAACACTCCTGTTCAAAATTAATTGAACCCAACCCAACCCAACACTCCTGTTCAGAATGGTAGAACCCAACCCAACACTCCTGTTCAGAATGGTAGAACCCAACCCAACACTCCTGTTCAGAATGGTAGAACCCAACCCAACACCCCTGTTCAGAATGGTAGAACCCAACCCAACACTCCTGTTCAGAATCGTAGAACCCAACCCAACACTCCTGTTCAGAATGGTAGAACCCAACCCAACACCCCTGTTCAGAATGGTAGAACCCAACCCAACACTCCTGTTCAGAATGGTAGAACGCAACCCAACACTCCTGTTCAGAATGGTAGAACCCAACCCAACACTCCTGTTCAGAATGGTAGAACCCAACCCAACACTCCTGTTCAGAATGGTAGAACCCAACCCAACACTCCTGTTCAGAATGGTAGAACCCAACCCAACACTCCTGTTCAGAATGGTAGAACCCAACCCAACACTCCTGTTCAGAATGGTAGATGGCATGTCTGAGGGACTTCTCATTTGGTTCCCAAACTTTTAGCTCGAGACCCAAAAGAGAAATTTAACGTCTCCCCAGAATGTAATGTCTCCCTAGGACCCAAACTAGCGAAAATAGCCAATCTACAAGCTACAATCGTTGTAAGCTTGTATATGTCTGCTATTTTTACTACTATTTTTAATGGAATTTTATTTGTATCTGTGAAATTATTACATTTGTTTCTGTTGAAACAATACTAATTAAAAACAAAATGTTGGAAACAAAAAAAATAGTGATATTTACCCGTAAAAATGGGTCCATGACCCAAAACTCGTCCCATAATGTTAAGTTCTTTGTGTGTTGTTTTTGAGTGGTGTAAACCACTCCTACAACTGGCTTTGTTAGTTTACGTGTCTGTCTGTCTGTTCGTACCAAAAAATGAGCATGGTTGCTATGGTCACCCAGTTCACACGGGTGTGATTTCATTACGTCAGACATTACGTCAGACCACAGCTGATCAGTCTATATAAGACCTTACACCACTCAGTTCATACGGGTGTGATTTTTTTCTATTAATTGTATAAGTCATGTGAACACATTCATACTGGTCATGAGCTCCTCAGCCTTTAACACTTGATGTAAACATGTTTGATAGACAGGTGCATGTATAATTTAAGCTATAGTGAACTGAACAGCAGGGATCCTCGTACACTGCCAGGTGGAACACCTCAGGGCATTTGTCACGGCTTGACTAAGCATTTGTTTAGCTCAGTTGAAATGCATACAGCATGTCATGTCCGATTTCAGTGTGTGTGTGTGTGTGTGTGTGTGTGTGTGTGTGTGTGTGTGTGTGTGTGTGTGTGTGTGTGTGTGTGTGTGTGTGTGTGTGTGTGTGTGTGTGTGTGTGTGTGTGTGTGTGTGTGTGTGTGTGTGTGAGTGAGATTAGCTTTCGGGTTACCCCCCATTTGTAGCCTGACGCCAGGGACCCCCCTGTCTCCTTCAGTAACTCCGAGACCAAATGTAACCAAATGGACCTTTGGTTACATTTGGGATTTTGCTGTGTATTTAGGGCTGTGCTCAACTAAATAAATTCTTATCGAATTTTGACATTTGATTAGTTAATTTAATCAAAAAAATCTAATAGTTTTGTTGCATACAATCAGAGAGCAGCCTTTTTAGGTTGAACATTGTATACTAATTGTATAAAGTTGGTAGAATTAAATGTTTATCTTAAGTTTACAAAAGATCTGTATAAAATCAAACTTGAAAGGTATTGAAAAGACTATAGACTTTGCAAAAAAGCCATAATATTCCGTTTGAGTAATGTCATTAGCTATTCTAACTTAATGTCATCATCACGCAATGGCATCACAATGTTGTCATCACAAAGGTGTAGTTGTCCTTTAAAAAGAATTGTCCAATATGCAAAACATCTTTTAGTTGTTTTATTTTCCTGCTGTTCACATATTGACCCGCCTTCGAGCAAATTCCCCTGTAAGCTAATTTCCAGCAAGTGATAGACGGTGGTTCTGGTGAGTGAAATGTTAAACTGGACTCTACATCTGAAAGGAAGACCGGAGGGACCACTCCAAGCAGCGGTAGCTGTGAGGCCCAAGGTGTACTGCTTTGGAGGGGACAGTGAGGGTGATCAGATTGAAGTGCACATTTTCAACACAGTGTCTTTGAGCTGGATGAGATTGCCCCCAGTGACGACTGGAGAAGGACATTGTCCCCATGAGGTTCCCTCCATGCGCAGCCGCTACACTGCTGTGCTCATAGAGGACACTGCCTACATCTGGGGCGGGTCTCCTCCATGCAACGTGCTTTATGCATTTGATGTCGACACCCACAGATGGTTCAAGCCCAATATCTCTGGTGCTGTTCCACAGGCAAGGGAGCAACACTCGGCCTGTGTCCTGGGAAAGATAATGTATATCCTCGGAGGTTGTATCCTAAATGTGGGCACTAGTGATATCTACAAGTTGGACACCAGCACAATGGTCTGGTCTTTAGTTAACCCCAGAGGTACTCCACCACCCGATTTATACCGTCACTCTGCCACCATCATTGGGACAAAGATGTTTGTATTTGGCGGCCATGCGGAACACCATAACAATGTCAGAATGTTTGACACAGAGACCAAATGCTGGCTAAGCGTGCCTTCTGCACAGCCTCTTCCAGAAGGACGCTGCGCTCATTCAGCCTTTGTCTACAATGGAGAGATGTACATATTTGGTGGCCGCAACTTTAACCACACCGTCAATGATCTGTGGAAATTCAATCCAGGGACCTTCTCCTGGAAGATGGTTGAGCCCAAGGGGGAAGGCCCATGTGTTTTGATGACTAGGATGTGCTATTGTTGCATGGTGGGAGATCTTATCATTGTCTTTGGAGGATGGGACACATCCAATGCCAATGACCTCATCATCTTAGACTTAAATCCTAGACTGAAGATGTTATCCAAGCGTGCAGTTATTCAGTACGGTCTGGAGCAGTCGGAACTCCCACATGACATCAGGTGGGAACTGGCAGCCATGTCAACAACGACAAAAGAAAAAATTAACCTCTCTGTTAGCCCAATATAATAAATAAATAAATAAATAAATAAATAAATAAATAAATAAATAAATAAATAAATAAATAAATAAATAAATAAATAAATAAATAAAACCTCACAACAGGGTCCAACCTTTAGAAGAACAGATGATGTGAAAGATTATGGCTTTCAGAAGAGGAGTTTGCCCGCCCACCCCACACACACACTTTAGTATCATTGGCACAAGCACACACTGTTTACCTGTCGCCAGAAGCATTTACATGTCGGGAGCGACGCGGTATAAAGTCACAAATTACATCCAAATTTTGTATGGCAGAAGATCCACCAAGGACAGCTCTCCTGGATTCCGACTTATGGAGGTTTGAAAATCCTGCTTGTAACCGAGGAAAACTTTTTACATCCCATAGCCGGTGGTGACTGGGCGTTGCCATAGCAACCGGACCAATGTTAAAAGCTGCGGTGGAGCTCAACCATTATATACACAGAGTTTACGTTGGGGTCCGTATATATACAGTACAGACCCGGCGCAAAAATAATTAAAATACTTTCCAGATTGCAATGATTTACTGTAGGTATACCTGGTACCTAACTAGCTTTATAAAGCCACTTGTGTTTTGTCATATCATTACTGTCAGGCAGAAACCTTGTATCTCCATAGAACTTCACTGTTTTTTTGTTTTTTTTCATTAATTTATGCTACTTCGTCAATGTCTACAAAAATGAAAAACGGGACGGTGTTGTTGTTTTGCATTTTTTAACATGAAAGAGGTTTAGTGTCTGTGGGATTTATAATTATTGAACTATAATATAATGTATTAATAGAGCCACACGCTCTATAATAAGAGCTTGTGGTTAAATAATAACTTAATTGAATCAATTGGAACACTATGGGTTATTTTTTTTCCATTTCCTGAAAGGTTTAGGACATACAAGTTTTTCTGCCCGGCAACAGTGATGATATAGTGGCTGGTTGGCAGCGGTATGAGACCAGGGAGAGGAGATGCTGTGAAGGTCATGGACAGCATTCATTCACACTCTCAACACTGCCACTTGGGTTTGCTTCGCTGAGCAAGCAGGAAACCCAATGCTGCCGTCCTTCTCTTAATCCAACCTTAAAGATCTATGTTGTCCAATCGGTATGCTTGTAGAGTATATTAATACAATTACAACTGCAGAAGCTCAAAACAAGTCACTTCGCACCATGTTTCTTTCAACCTTGTCGATCTGCTACTTTTGATACTGTTGTTTGTGATGCTGTAGTATGATCATAGAGTATTGATTTAAGAAAAAATCACACCTGTGTGAACTGAGTGGTGCAAGGTCTTATATAGCCTGATCAGCTGTGGTCTGACGTAATGTCAGTGACCATAGTAACCATGGTCATTTATTTGGGTCCCACATACAGGTACATACACGGGTACAGACAAAGCTGGTTGTTGGAGTTGTTTGCACCACTCAAAAACACAAAAAGTAAAAATATGGAGCAGTAACAATATCTATATACAATAATGAGAAGAACACCCTTTCTGCGCGGTTCGGTTGGCCAAGTCATAGACCGTGACGTATGCAGAGTATGCGGAAGGTCAATTTACGCCTGTGGTTTGTGCCCGTGATGTGTCACTGACTGCGTTTTCAATCCAACTTTGTGGCTGTCCGCAGTTCCCCTTTCCGTGATGCGATGGACCGATTCAGTGATGCAAATCGCCTGCATCCTTAGACTCACTAAATTTAGAAAGGATGCAGTCATGTCACCCTCCGGGGGTCCAGGGATGCAATACTGTACTCAGTACCGTAGTTGAAGTAGGACTCATAAAACGTCCCTGCAGGGACCCATCTAAAAGATCACCCCTGGGTCCCGGGACCCATTAGATTGAAAACCTATTTACCGCACTGCCGATTACAGAGCACCCACACAACCTGCCAGCACGGAAAAAATCACGGTCACTAAAAAAATAAAAATAAATCGATGTCTGCCTTTTGTTAAAAAATGTACGGTTTGTTATTGTTTGTGTGTGTGGGTGTGTCGCACTCAGATCGCAGTGCCACATAGACGCGTGGCGTTAGATGTGGGGCGCGCGAGCTGCTATACAGAACCCAAATCTGATATCACTGCCACTAGAATCAGCTATACCACTCCATGACAGTTATTAATCTGATATCACTGAAGCAGCTATCCCACTCCATCAATTAATGTTCTTAGACCATCAGAATGTAACTCAAGAGTCACATACCAGACAGAATAGGCAGGCTGATTTGTTTATTTTTGGAACACAGTTATTATATGATGCGAGGATCATATAGGTTTTTCCAATAGGGATAAAAAAAAGTCCATGACCCAGGGGATAACAGAGTGACGTCAGGACTTTGATGCCCTATTTGTCAGCTTATTAGGGAGGGGTTGAGGAAGGGGGCAGGACAAAGACACTGTCTGGCCCGCCCACTGACCCGCCCATTAACCCCTGCTTAGCCTTTTGATTAGTGGCCAGTGCATCTGGTCACAAAGGCCTAATCAGTGGTTCACCTTAGGGACTGTCCCCCTCTAGTCTGCCTGAAGAACTGACCCTCTAATCTAGTTACTGGTCTGTCTGTCTGTCTGTCTGTCTGTCTGTCTGTCTGTCTGTCTGTCTGTCTGTCTGTCTGTCTGTCTGTCTGTCTGTCTGTCTGTCTGTCTGTCTGTCTGTCTGTCTGTCTGTCTGTCTGTCTGTCTGTCTGTCTAAAGTAGACTATACTGTCTGTATAACCACTTATAACCAAATAATCTAGTTCTAGAATATATTATTTAATTTAATACTTTGTTTCTCTATACATCTCAATGAATCGACATGATTGTGATATAGATTTGAAGTCATATGACATCTATAATTTATACCTGTTAATAGCTCATACAACACGCTAATCCCAGACATGCTCTGTAAATCAGCTGCTTCTGACCTGACAGTATTCTCTTTGGCACATTCATCAGGTTTCCGGTCTTGACAGCCCAGTAAGAAACCTCTTCTGTGATCTTTAGATTCCTCAATAAAATGATATTATATAAACATGAAAAATGAGCGACCATAAAACAAAGTGATATGTCTTGTTTAATTTGTTGAACGGCTTATTTATCAAAGCTCACAATAGTTAAAAGATAGTATTTATTCATAAGATTGTCCATACCTTTTGTATCGGCTATTTTCACTACTTTTGTGCGACACTCCTGTATAATAAAGTAGTAGATGGAACTGTTCTTTTTCTTTTTTTTTCAGCAGTTAACTTTAGCTAATTTTGCCAAGCTACTCCTACTATTTGTTGTCTATGTGCATTTGGATCTACATTGATTTCCAAGTCTTATCCAAGCAGAGATGAACACTGCAGTGCTGACACAGGCCTTGTATGACCTGGGGGTCTATTAAAGAACTACAGCAGGTGTGTGTGTGTGCGTGCATGTGCATGTGCGTGCGCGCTCGCGCACACACAGGTACTGTCGGTGCATACAAGCGGCAGCAATCATTCAGACGTCCGTAGCATGGATGGAATCCGGCTGAAACCCAATCGTCGTGGCCCATGCCAGCATGCCATCCTTCTGGCCACCTCGGCTCGTGATCAAACTCCCTGTGGTTGACGTGATGGACAGAAAGCCGCTTAGAGGCAGTCAAGGGGAGAAAGCCTTCCCCCGCGTCTCCACCTGAAATGTGTTGAGACTCGCGCGGCGTCAGGAAACAAAAGCGCCCACACTGCACAACTGTCACGCTGTCCTCATCACACTGGCAGGGCTAGAATTATGGTGACGGACTGCGTCTTTGAACTTTTGAGACAAAGCCTGTCCATCGTCGCCAAAGCGCTCCGGTTAGATCCGGGTGCGGTGAGGCGTCACTGGCAAACACTCACACAGTGGAACAGTGAATCACTTGTCTAAGTTGTCTTCCACTTGAATTCCGGTGCTATATCATATATCATATCGCTTGTTACCAGTGTTGTACAGTTACAGTATATCCTGTTTGTCCAGGTCAAAGGACTCAACGCCCAATTTATACAATTCCAACACGTCACATTGTGGCTTGTAGATCTGCTATTTCCGGCGTGGGACAACAGACAGACAGACACATTGATCCAGGTTGTTGAGTTCTTCTCCTATTGAATCGATCGGTGTGATTGACTGCATTAATGAACCAGAGTCAGGTTGGCCTCTACATGGAGCGTACCTAAACATGTGATAATCCCACCAAGAGGCCTTTAACCTGCGCTGGAATGTTCCTGAAGCAGCTCTTATGTGTCAACTATGTAAACACATCAGTCTGTCACACTTACCTGCAGCCCACTGGGAAACTGATCTGTGCTTCTCAAAATGTTCAAGGACCCCCATAGCATGTTTATTAAAAAATCACACTTGTGTGAACTGAGTGTTGCAAATCCCCCCCCCCCCTCTCTGTCTCTCTGTCTGTCTCTCTCTCTCTCTCTCTCTCTCTCATTAGCAGGCAACATGCAGCACTATCTCTCTCTCTCCGTTTCTGGCACAACAGCGCCACTTTTGGTACTCATTGGTACTGGTCACATAGTCACACACAAACACGGACACGGACATTGCTGTTCGTTGGAGTGGTTGCACCACTCAAAAATTACATATATTTAAAAAATATCCTTAAATTTGTCACATCTCTTTCAAGATTTTTTTTAAAATTGCTCAGGGTCAAAGCATCCACACTGCCACAAGCTCACGACGTGTCGCATGGCGGTGCTACATGAACTCCTTTGGCTGCATGGGGACCCGCTGGAATCTGAAAAAGAAGGGCTGTGGTTTCTATTGGCTTGGAGTTGGAATCCCCATGGGTGATGTCATTGGTAGGCAGGTTTCTTAACTGTCCATGCACAGTCCTGCTGTGCTGTGAGACACACATTGTGTTTGTGTAGAAATACTAGTATTTTCAAAAGCATGTACTTTTGATCACACTTTAAATGTATGGTTCTCTGTTGTCGGTTGCGGAAGAGAAAGCAATGCGTACTGCATTATTTAGGAGTTCGTCAAAAAGCTAAACATGTTCTGGAGGAAGCTCTGTGTCAGCTTTGTAAACACAGCGGTCTGTCACACTTACAAGCTCTCAGTCAGCAGTATGTGGAAAGTAACGCAATGTGGAAAATACTCCACTAGAATTATTTGAACTTGAACTGAACTGAGCCTGTAGATCAGATATTTGAAAAAAAAGGTTGAGAAGTATTTTGATGCCAATAATACCTAAACTCATGTACAATATTTAATACAGGACTTGTATTGTAAAAAAGTATTCATACATTGTCAAGTAAAAAAAAAAGTACTTACTTCTTAATTCTGCCACTGTCAGTCATTTTAAGTAGACAGCCTTTAAGTCATACATGTCATATTCAAGTACATTTGTCCGCTGGTATGCTAATCCCAGGTGCGTTTAGGAGAACTCACTTGACAAGACCTGTCAGTGTGTCTCGAGAAGAGTTTCAAGGACATTCGTAAGATATTTGCCATGCAGACCGCATAATGCTCAGTGCTTTTCTCTGACAACAGCTGATCTACACGCTCATTAAGATTGTAGATGTACATGGTGTGCAACACTAGTATGCACAACTATAGAGCGTTGCAGTCCCGCCCCCTACCATGGACCAGGAAATGATTCTCCGTTCATTTTCCTCATAGACATTTCAGAAAGTATTTATTTAAAGACGTTTACGCCGCGGACAAAGCCAACTCGAGTCGTGACAAATCATGACAACAAACACAATTTTTTGGGCCGAACAAATAATTAGAAAGAAGAAAAAACGGCAGGTTACAACACTTTTTTTGTTGTTTTTCTTCTTTGTAATTATTTGTTTGGTCCAAACATATTGTTTGTGT
>NC_136808.1:14193538-14256038 GCF_951216825.1 Electrona antarctica | reverse complement strand
CTCAAATGGCTTTTCTTTTTAAAGATATGTTTTGGGTCTGCCTCTCTTCGATACAGGTACATTGGAGAGAGACAGGAATCGGGGTGAGAGAGCTGCCTAGTACTGACATGCAGAAAGTTGTTCTGGCAGCCCGCGAGTCAAAGCGGGTAGTCACCAACAGGCATGCCCTAACCACACAGACATGGCCTGCCCTCAGATGGCTTCATGATGAGCAGTTAGGGGTTAAGTGTCTTGCTCAGGGACACTTTGACACACTGGGCGAGCCGCGGAGCAAAACGGTGACCATCTGGTCCCCAGAGTCTAGGGACTGTAGAGCTGAGCGGGTCGAGATGAATCCGTCTAGGGCGTAGACGGATTCATCTCGACCCGCTCAGCTCTACGGCCGCCCCGTGCCCATAAAAGGGAGGTCGGGGCTCGGGGGAGGAAAGATAAAGGTGGCAAAGCAAGATCATAGGCAAAGCACGACAATGCAAATTGTCAAACACCAGGACAACTCAGTGCTGTACAGCATAAAAACGAGAAAAGAATAACACAAAATACAAATAAATGCAAAATACAGAAGATAAAATAGAACAGCAAATTTGCAAAAAAAAGAATATAGAAAATGACAAATTTACAAACGACACAACTCAGCTGTTAGTTGTTGTTAGTAGAGCTAGTTGTTTTTTTGCGAGTGGGCTGTGACTAAAACATGGCCAGAGTTTATGTCTTACAACTGTGTTGCTCGAGTGACACAGTTGAATTTTTTTTTACCAAGCATACAACTATATCGGCATGGCATCAATTGAAAGAAAGGGTTTGCAAGAAGGGATACAATGACAGATGAGTGCTAGGTGGAATCTGAAGAGGTGAGTGCTAGGGGGTGAGGGGGAGTCTGAAGAGGAGAGTGCTAGGGGGTTAGGGGGAGACTGAAGAGGTGAGTGCTAGGGGGTTAGGGGGAGACTGAAGAGGTGAGTGCTATATGGGGGTTAGGGGGAGTCTGAAGAGGAGAGTGCTAGGGGTTAGGGGGAGACTGAAGAGGAGAGTGCTAGGGGGTGAGGGGAAGTCTGAAGAGGTGAGTGCTAGGGGTTAGGGGGAGTCTGAAGAGGTGAGTGCTAGGGGTTAGGGGGAGTCTGAAGAGGTGAGTGCTAGGGGTTAGGGGGAGTCTGAAGAGGTGAGTGCTACGGGGTTAGGGGGAGTCTGAAGAGGTGGGTGCTAGGGGGTAAGGGGGAGTCTGAAGAGGTGAGTGCTAGGGGGTTAGGGGGAGTCTGAAGAGGTGAGTGCTATATGGGGGTTAGGGGGAGTCTGAAGAGGTGAGTGCTATATGGGGGTTAGGGGGAGTCTGAAGAGGAGAGTGCTAGGGTGTTAGGGGGAGTCTGAAGAGGTGAGTGCTAGGGGGTTAGGGGGAGTCTGAAGAGGTGAGTGCTAGGGGGCTAGGGGGAGTCTGAAGAGGTGAGTGCTAGGGGGTTAGGGGGAGTCTGAAGAGGTGAGTGCTATAGGGGGTTAGGGGGAGTCTGAAGAGGTGAGTGCTAGGGGGTGAGGGGGAGTCTGAAGAGGTGAGTGCTAGGGGGTTAGGGGGAGTCTGAAGAGGTGAGTGCTAGGGGGTGAGGGGGAGTCTGAAGAGGTGAGTGCTAGGGGGTGAGGGGGAGTCTGAAGAGGTGAGTGCTAGGGGGTGAGGGGGAGTCTGAAGAGGTGAGTGCTAGGGGGTTAGGGGGAGTCTGAAGAGGTGAGTGCTAGGGGGTTAGGGGGAGTCTGAAGAGGTGAGTGCTAGCGGGTTAGGGGGAGTCTGAAGAGGTGAGTGCTAGGGGGTTAGCGGGAGTCTGAAGAGGAGAGTGCTAGGGGGTTAGGGGGAGACTGAAGAGGTGAGTGCTAGGAAGTTAGGGGGAGTCTGAAGAGGTGAGTGCTACGGGGTTAGGGGGAGTCTGAAGAGGTGACTCTTCAGACTCAGACTACAGCGGAAACGTGGTATAGTGAGTTCTGACTGCAATGGGGAGTTTATTCATGATAATCAGGTTTAAAAGGGAGGTCAGGAGAGGAGAGACAAGGGTGGGCACAAAAGTATAAGGGGATAAGAGGGAGGTTGTGAGTGAAGGGTATAAGGGGGGGGGGGGGGGGGGTTGCGTGTGGGGGGTTTGGGGGGGGCGTCTGGCGGGGGTGGTGGTAAATCTTTCCTCTGTGTGAGAATAATTCGATCCGTGCAGCGCTTGGCTGGCTGTCTCTCCACTTGTGTCTTGTTCTGTCCGTCACAGAACAATGCGGAGGAGCTCGCGTTACAGAGCCAGAGGAGAACACTGCTTCTCTACACAGGTAGTTTAGTCACTGCTCCTCCCTTCCTCGACCCCCCCCCCCCCCCACACACACACACACACACACACACTCTCTCTCTCTCTCTCTCTCTGCTTTTCTCAAGCTTTTCTAAGATGTATAGACATGCAGTCCGCTAAGGACGCCTCTTGTCTCTCCTCCCCTGTGCTTTATCTCTCATTTGCTCTGTCACACATGCACGCACATGCACGCACATGCACGCACATGCATGCACATGCACGCACATGCACGCACATGCATGCACATGCACCCAAGCACAGTCTCGTCTGTTTTGTCTATCTACATTATTTCTATTACTCTCTGCTTCTTTCTTTCTTTATTCACTTCTCTCTCTCTCTCTCTCTCTCTCTCTCTCTCTCTCTCTCTCTCTCTCTCTCTCCATCTCTCTCTCTCTCTCTCTCTCTCTCTCTCTCTCTCTCTTCTCTCTCTCTCTCTCTCTCTCTCTCTCTCAGACAGGTACATTCCTCAGTGGAATACCGGAGAACTTGCCAGTTTACCAAGTCGCCGCGGCAGAATTCTTCATCAATGTCTTCATCGTTATGCTAACATGCTGTCTTCATCAGTAAAGTACTAGTATGTCAAACTCACAGATGTATAGTTCATTCCAAAGTGATCGAATATTTTGTGCAATTAAATGGTCAGCTAGATAATGATAAAAAGGTGAGTATGTGAATACCAATGATAAGTAGGCCTACCAATTCAGGATATTGTTTACTAATGAATTACATTGTTTTGGCACTTTGGTGTTTAAACTTTTAGCATTCCTACTTTCTCTAGTGTTAACTCTAAACAACTATCCTCTCTCTCTCAATTCAATGCAATTTAAATGAAGGCGAAGTAAAACTAAAATGCACTAAATCGTGTCGAGTTGGTAAAACTGGCGAGTTCTCCGGATACCTTGGCAGGTCTCACCTAATCCCCCCATTCTATACAGACTGCCCTCCCTTTTCTCTCACCCTTATTTAAACCCTGGCTTAAGTACCTGGGCAGGTAGGGATGTGTTGAATCTCTCTCTCTCTCTCTCTCTCTCTCTCTCTCTCTCTCTCTCTCTCTCTCTCTCTCTCTCTCTCTCTCACCCCCCCCTCTCTTTCTCAACACAATGCGTTGTGAGCTTGTAGAACCGATATTTTCAAATAGATTATGGGTTGCAGTGGTTAAACTGATTTTGATCAAATGATTTGATCTGGGATCCCCAGCAAGGACACGTGCAGGTCTCCATGCTGGCGTTGCATCATGACATAACCCACTGGGTCTCAAACGCCAGGTCCGGGGACCACCAGTGGTCCAAAATGTTTTACGCCGGATCCATTTCATTCCATTTGTACACTCTCAGAGTCCAATTAACACAGATGATTTTAGTACGGTATTGTCCTTTAGTTCACTCATCCCACCCATCGGCCCTTTTCAAGTTCACAGCAACAAAATACGCTTTTCCCCCTTTTTTCCCCCCATTTTTTTTTTTTTAAATTTTTTTTATCGTTATTGTTGTTTCTCTTTTTCTTCTTCTGGGATGAACAGAAGGTCCATTAGTGGCGTTGGTCATTAACCTCGCCGTGTGGCTCTTGCGTTTGGCCGTGTTAGTTTTTGTCTTTGTGAAACACAATCGTTTTCCCGTTCGCTAAGAGCCCTTAATGGACTGGAATGGGCACTCTGAGGCTCATTAGCATTTGCCAGCTTCCTACTCCACGTTAATGGAGAAATGCTCTTTATATTTATAATGCTTTTACAGAGAGAGGGAGGGACGGATCAATATCATAATCTACGCGATTGTTGGAATATGAAGGGAGGTATTTGGGAGCGCATTAGCGACAAAGTATTGGTTTGAGTTGCAAAAACAAGAAAACACTTTGATCAGGGTGTGGCCGGGCTGTCTGGAGGGCCAATATAGGGCCTGTGTTGATGGAAGAGGTAGACTTGTAAAAAGTGTTTCTGTTCACGTAATTTGATAATATAACCATTTAAGAAAAAAGTTAGTTTTATTGATAATGTTGCAAGTTTGACAGATCTCCGTTCTATCCGTTTCATTGTTTTCAAGATGGAAACATGGGCCCATGTGGCTGGCATTTTACAGCGTGTGTGTGCGTGTGCGCGTGTGCGTGTGCGCGCGTGTGTGTGTGTGTGTGCGCCTGCGCGCGCCAAATGTCCCCAACAAGTGCACAGTAAAATTTGAGAAAAATACATTGTGAGGACCATTTTACTGGTCCTCACAAGGAAATGTTTTATGGTTAAAAACGATTTTTGGGCTGTAACTTTTGCAGACGAGGCGGGAAGGCCTTTGAAACAATAAAAAGAGAACAGAAATGCTACTGAAACCAGTAAATGGTGCATTTACAGAGCACCTTTCTCCAAAAGCGCTTTACAATGTGCATTCCATTCAACCATTCACATACATTCACACACCAACGGCAGAGGTACCATGCAAGACAAACCACCCTGCTCAATGGGAGCAGTTTGAGGTTCAGACACAGTAGTCTTGCTCAAGGACACTTTGACACTAGGTGGGAGCCACTGCTTCCCCAGTGGAACCAATAGAAGTGAAGGTGGAGTTTGTGTGTGTGCGTTGTCGTGGCATGGCTCCGACTTTGGACTGTATTCAACTAGAATCTCGACTGCCTGCCGTGCGTCTAACGCCATGCGGTCGGTGTTGTTGTTTCTCTGTGAATATCGTGTGTGTGGTGTGTGCGAGTGAGACAGACACACACAAACAAACACTTTGAATGAAGGCAGACATAAAAATAACTGCGAACAGCCACAAATCTGGTTTGAGGTAAAGCCGAGGTAAAGCCAGTGACATACGTATCACGGCCACAAAGCACAGGCGTAAACGGCACTTCCGAATTCTCCGCATACATCACGGTCTATGTCTTGGCCAACCGAAGCACACACAAAGCTGTGCACACACAAAAGTGTACTCTTTTCAATTGTACATATACTGTAGATGGTTTCGCTGCCCTGCAACATGTAATGCTCATCTATGTAGATAATGACGCTGTGTTTGACTGAGTGTATGTGTTAGTTGTGACTTCCTTTTGCTACTCAACCTGGCGTCCCTATTTTGGGTGTGTCATTATAGCAAACGTTTATAATTTCCCCAAATTTCAGTTTTTTTAAGTGAAAATAGCACATCTGCAAACCTGCATCGTGTCACATGGTGACGTGTCTTATTTGATATACGTAGATGGTGTGTGTGTGTGTGTGTGTGTGTGTGTGTGTGTGTGTGTGTGTGTGTGTGTGTGTGTGTGTGTGTGTGTGTGTGTGTGTGTGTGTGTGTGTGGTGTGTGTGTGTGTGTGTGTGTGTGTGTGCGTGCGTGCGTGCGTGCTGTGCGTGCGTGCGTGCGTGCTGTAGCGTGCGTGCGTGCGTGCGAGATAGTGGGTCATTAAACGATGAGGGCTTCCCCCTGCACCTCTACTTCCTGTGTGTGTGTGCGTGTGCGTGTGTGCATGCGTGCGTGTGATGTGTGTGTGCATGTATGTGTGTCCTTGTCTTATCGGTGGTGTTGAGAACAGTGAACCAGGTTGGGTCAGGGGTCCCACCCTTGTCGCGCACACACACACATACACACTGCTGCTTACTGCCCCTTAGCGCCATGCTGCTACCCTGATAACGTATCAGCGTAAAACACGCACGCACGCACGCACGCACGCACGCACGCACGCACGCACGCACGCACGCACAGTTAGCCATTGCATGATGGCCCCAAAATAGCCGATTGACAAAGTCACAGTGGGTCTGCAACTCTGCATGTGACGTGTTGTGAGCTTGATAGCCAATCTACAAGTAAAGCTTGTATTGATATACAGTACGCAATGAAGCATGTGTTTCAATCCCTTAACAGTCAGTCTATCATTTCAAGCTTTTTCTCCCCACATTACACCTACAGTAGTAGTTCTAACATGTGAAGCAGAAACGTCTGCTTTCTGTCTTTTGGTATCAGAGCTAAATGTGGAGAAGCAGCGTTCAGATTGTATGTTCCACATATCTGGAACAAACTCTCAGAAAGCTGTAGGTCTGCTAACACTCAGTTATTTTGTCAACCTGACGCCGATTCTACAAATTCCTTGTAAATCAGTAGTTTTTACACTTTTACACTTTTTTCTAACATTTTCAAAAGTAGCATATTATGTACAAGCTCGCAGCGTGGCACGAAGTGACGCGGTGTGACGCTTGTATATCCATTGTCTACAGTATGTCCCATTTTCAACCTATATTCATATCCTCACTATAATGCTCATTATAATATGGTACCATTTCTGTGTGTGGACAGTTCAGAAATCTGCCTATACCATGTGACATCATCGATAGGGAATCCAAGCTAATATATGCAGGATTCCTATTCGTGGAAAATGTACATGCTATAATTAGAAGCCATTGTTTTGGCATGGAATACAATTGGTAGGTTTCTGAATTGTCCACAGCCCTCCTCTGAGACACAGACGTATGGAATCATATTATAATGATGAGTGAGCACTAATTATATGAAGATAGGTTGAAAAATGGGTAAAGTGATCCTTAGTAGTACTAGAAGTAGTATTTTGAATTTCCTTGTTGACATGGGCTATGCAAATTGTTGCTGTCCGGAAGGAATTTCATATCTCAATTTGTTTGTTAATTAATGTCTTACTTCATCATACTACAGTACCACACAAAAAGTAGCAAATCAGTTTGTTGAGCTGGTAGATCTGATATTTTTGCTATTTTTCTTTTTTTGTTAAGTGAAAGTTAAAGGTATATTCAGTGATTTGACTTAATTCAAATATCACTTATTTTTCTTTTTTTCTGGATAATCCTCCCTACCCTACTATAGAGTGTGCTGACCATATAAGGAGTTCCTCCCTGTCCCCAGTGAGCCCCTGGGGTCAAAAAACCCTAGTTTCAGTTTTGGTGGCGGGTGGCAAAACCTTCATCCAATCAGGATGAGTGGGGCCTTCCTCCAATCATGATCGAGTGAGGGCGGGCCTTGGTGCACATGCTGTTGGCCTGTTGCACTTCCCTCCACTGTAGAGCGTGCATGTGCACATTTTGTTACCGGGGCGGACTGGGTGGTTTTCCAAATCACCCAAATCACTGAATGCTCCTTTAAGTGTTTCGGTTGGTTTTATAAATATTGAACCAATGAAAAGTAGGCTATTTATGTGAGCTTGTGACTAAATAATACACTCGATCCATCAGAAAACACGTATTTGTTTTTACATTTCTTCAAAAGTAACTGTTTTACATGATTTCCACCCGACAAAATTAACTTGCCTTGCCTTAACCTCACAGTGACCTTTTGAATCTCATTTGGGACACCAATGTTGGCCTCAGTTTGACATGCCGACCCAAAGCAAGTAGTTTCACGTGGAACATTTGTCCCCAAAACCCAAGTCAAGGAACACGCATGCATTCATGCATGCATGCGCGGACGTGAGTGCGCTCGCACACACACAGGAAGCAGTAAAAAGCCACCATGCCCATGGTGGTCTGTGGGGATCTGGCTGGCTTTAGCGTAATGGACCCTGGAAAGGGTACGAATGCCACATCATTCCCATAACACTTTCCCTCTCTCTGCCTCGCCTTTTCTCTCTCACTCTCTCTCTCTCTCTCTCGCTCTCTCTCTCTCTCTCTCGCTCTCTCTCTCTCTCTCTCTCTCTCTCTCGCTCTCTCTCTCTCTCTCTCTCTCTCTCTCTCTCTCTCTCTCTCTCTCTCCTTTCATCATCCTCTCTTTCTTTCTCACTAGAGCCCAACTGATGCCAGGTTTTTGGGTTGGATGCTGATACCTTAATTATACTGTAAACCACCTATTAATTCCAATGTTTATATATATATATATATATATATATATATATATATATATATATATATATGCACGCACGCACGCACGCACGCACGCACGCACGCACGCACGCACGCACGCACGCACATGTATAAACATTAATGAATAGGTGGCTTACAGTATAATTCTATACACTATATACAGTATATAGTGTTGTCAAGTTACTAAAGTAATATATTGCTTTCAGTAATATTACTTTTTTCCAGTAACTATTAATGTAACTAGTTACTTTCACATTTTGAGTTATAATATTACATTTACTTTTTTCCAAAAGTAACATGTTACTATTTTCACGAGCCTTGGTGGAACTGTGGGTTTGATTGTTTATTTATAATGGTAGACTGGATTGGGGTCGAGTTGCTTTGCAGGCTGCTGATAAGTAGTGTAACTATATTACTTTTTTTTTTAAAGTAATAAGTATTAAGTAATACATTACTGTTTAAGAGTAACTTTGACAGTGTGTGTGTGTGTGTGTGTGTGTGTGTGTGTGTGTGCGTGTGTGTGTGCGTGTGTGTGTGTGTGTGTGTGTGCGCGTGTGCGTGTGTGTTTTAATGCAAAATCTTGAAATCTATCTGAAAACTTTGATTAACGTTTTTATTTCTGTTTGACTTTCTTCTCATCCATCTCTTTTTCTCTTTAGCTCGTTCTCCCTCTATGTCTCTCATTGTCACTCTCTCTTATCCCCCGTTCAAAGTGAGGTGCTGTCTGGATGGCCTGTTCTCCATCACCAAGGTCAGCCATTGATATGGCCTCTCATGTCGTCGCTGTTGGCCAGAAACCTTGTATCTCAGAAACCTTGTACCTTGTATTTAGTATTTTTATAAGAAGAATAATATAATAATAATATAATATAATTATGCTGATGTTTTACGTTGCACTGCAAGTGGTGGAACGGGCAAGGGTTTTTCATATTCTTTATGTATACATAGTGAAAATGACAAATAAAGTGATTCTGATTTTGACATTGGATCCATTGGAACAGCCCCTCCCCCCTGATTTTCCTGAAAAGTAACGGTTTCGGACATACAAGCTTTCCTGCCCCGACAGCGACGATGTTTGATGCGTATCTGCTGGTTGCGCGCTGTCACTCTCCATGGAGGCCGAGCGCTGTCTGCCCGCGTCTGGAGGTGTGTGTGTGTGTGTGTGTGTGTGTGTGTGATGTGTGTGTGTTGTGTGTGTGTTGTGTGTAAGGTGTGTTGATACCGGGGGGCCCAGACAGTAACTTCAGCAAGTTTACCTCCGGAAAAGCGTATCGATCAGCCCTCCTTAAGTAAGTCCAGTCATTAACCAAAGACACTACAGTACAGCAGCAAACACCAGATACCTATACCTAGCACAATGAACCACTTCCTCCCGCTCTCTAGGGCCTGATGTTAATCTGACATCCATGTCGTGGTGGAAACCTCATAAGTCCAAAACCGTAACTTTCCCGGAAATGAGGGGAAAAGAACCTGTGTTCCGATTGGATCCAGTGTAGTTTAGTCACAAGCTTTGATCATTGTCATTGGTTAATTATTTAAGATAATGCAGACACACTGAACCACTTTTGCTAGCAAGAATAGCCAATCTACAAGGTCTATTTTAGCTATTTTGGCCCGACATGCTCATACAATGAAGTGGGGCATTAATTTGTGCAAAATATATATATACAGTATATATATTTTTTTTTTTCTCCAAATGGAGATACAAGGTTTCTGAACGTCATCGACATCTTGTTAATGCCACGCGTTGCTTAGGTTGTGAAAAGGTTGTGAAATGTGCTGTGATATCATTTTTAATGTTCGCACTAAAACTGTGTGCTCATGACAAAGAGTATATGCTTTGTTCATTCTGTTAACCATTTTATAACCATATTAAGCAATTAACCATTTAAGCATTATTATTAAAAATAGAAGACCTACAAGCTGATGTGTCACAACTCAGGACGGGATGTGCTTGTTGATCTGGTATTTTTGAAATGTTACAGACTTTAGAATTTCCTTTTTTATTTTATTTGAGAATATATTTGCCCATAATGTCATTATGACACATTTAAATAAATACATAAATAAGTCACACTCATGTGAAGTGAGGGGCACAGCAAGAGTATTTATATCAGCCAGGTGACTTCTTACGTTGTCATTAAACTGCCCTAAACAAACATTAAAGTCCATAGACTTGGCGACTGGTTATTTTTAATTAGGCTCTAAATAAACATTAATTAAAAGTCCATAGGCTTGGCCTACATATGATGTAATTTCGGAAAGTCATGCATTGGAGGGAATAGCACCCCTCAAAAATCAAATCGCGTGGATCGGGTACCACATGGAAACAATTTGGCTTCATCATGGATCTCACACTTCTGTGATGTTTGATGCATGAATCTATGACGTATGGATCCATATTGGCTATAAGGTCTCAGCCAGATCACAGAGAACTATAATGCAAGTCGTTTAAATTCTATTATTACCGCTTTGTGGCACAAATGTTACGCGAAGCTCAGCCAATCAGTTAAGCCGATGGGTCGGGTTAGCCAATCAGGGACTCGTACCAGCTTTGTGACGTGACGCCAATCCGTGAAGCCGATGGTTTGGGTTGTCCTATCACAGAAGTTGATGCACACACACCATCTCCCGAACACACATAGCATTTCTGCCTCTTTCTCAGACCCGTGGGCCGATACATATATTTAAGCAATATTACACGAGAGGGTGTGGGTTAACGTGATTATTGCCACGACAGGGATGCGGTGAGGAACGAGACGAAGTCGAGTTCCGCAAGCATCACTGTTACACCCTTGAGTGTAATATTGCAATTATACAACAGTTACCCTTAAAACTAAGAAAATCGCTGAAAGAATATATTTTTTTAATGACAGATGTAGTCACTACGACCACAAATGTCCCAAGAAACTAGCTAGCCTAGCCACCGAGTTTGCTAGCGCTCTGGGAGAACAGAGCAGCTGAATTCTTTGTTTTGATTAGGTGGTGAATGGTGCTGGTTTAACCCACAGCTAGAAGGCTGTTTCAACCAATCGGATTGCTTCCTCGAAACGACCTGTGGTATAATTGTGATTATTTGGGTCTCAGAAACCGTTGGGCCATCCGATTTGCCATTCGGTACTGCACACCTCAAGGTCATAATGAGACATACGCGGCAAGCTTGAGACCAAATGAGTTATGCCCAGGACACATTTTGTGTGACACACACGCGCACACACACACACGCACACACACACACACACACACACACGCACACACACACACATTCTGTGAAAAATCTAGATAATAGTATTGATTATGTGGGGAAAATAAATGGTGGCGGTATTTCTGTGGCCTGCTGGCAGCGAGGACAAGAACTGTGGCGCTGATCAGTACTGTGGTTTGGGAGATTGACTCTGGACAGACAGCATTACATTTAGTTTGACTCGGTTACACAGATAAATATTGTACAAATAGCGAGGCGTTGTGAGCTTGTAGATCAGCTATTTTCTAAATGTTTTCCTCTTTTTTATTATTTTCTGACAATTTTGCCAATTGATTACTTTTAATGCAATGATATTTTTTCTTTTCTTTCTTTCTTCTTTTTGTTTAGGTATTGAAAAGGTCTTAAAAGTCCTTAAATTGACACTTCACTGATATTTGGTCACCCCCAAAAATCATGTGGCAACCCACAGGTAGAGAAGCACTGTTCTAAACAGATAGACCTGTGCACAGCCACAGCCTCCAACAATGACATCAATAAAAGAACAAACAAAATTAAATTTGGGACAGGTGTTTAAAGGAGCATTCACTGATTTGGTTGATTTGGAAAACCCCCCGTTCTGCCCCAGTAACAAGATGTGCACATGCACGCACTACAGTGGAGGGACACGCAACAGGCCAACAGCACACACACCAAGGCTCGCCCCCGCTCGATCATGATTGGCGGAAGGATCCTCTCTATCCTGATTGGATGAAGGCTGGGCCACCTAGCCAAAAACGAAACCTACGTTTTTTTGACCCCAGGGGTTATATAGTAGGGAGGATTATCACAACAAAACAAAAAAATAAGTGATATTTGAATTAAGTGAAATCACTGAATATACCTTTAACATAACAGTTTTTCTTAATGCATTGTTTATGTGCAATGTGATCTACTGCTGTTTTAGTGCATTCATTACATTGTACCTTAAAAGGAACACACTTTAGTCTGTGCTCATAATTGGTTTGTCTGGCAAACGTCTCTCATTGATATCGTTTCTTTTTCTTTTTACTGTGACGGCTTTACAGTTGTAATCCACTCTGCGTACACTGTAGGTATTATGGAGAGTTATGATATGATTCTAGTTCTCAACAGAAGCAGAACTGCAGAAGCCACTGCTTTTTGGCCACATAAATAACATGATGCGTGTGGGTGTGTGCGTGTGTGCGTGTGTGCGTGTGTGTGCGTGTGTGCGCGATGCAGGGATATGCCTGTAATGTACATGGACATCCTCCAACATACTGACCCCAACACGCCCCAATAAATAACCACCGGATTACACACTACATTACCCACCATTCACCATGTCTCATTAACCCCCAACACTATACTCTCTATCTCTCTCCCCTCTCTGTCTCCATTGTCTATCTCTGCCCCTCTGTTTCTCTATCTCTTCTAGCACTCACTTTCTCTCTCTCTCTCTCTCTCTCTCTCTCTCTCTCTCTCTCTCTCTCTCTCTCTGTGTGTGTGTGTGTGTGTGTGTGTGTGTGTGTGTGTGTGTGTGTGTGTGTGTGTGTGTGTGTGTGTGTGTGTGTGTGTGTGTGTGTGTGTGTGTGTGTGTGTGTGTGTGTGTGTGTGTGTGTCTCTCTCTCTCTCTCTGTCTCTGTCTCTGTCTCTGTCTCTGTCTCTGTCTCTGTCTCTGTCTCTCTCTCTCTCTCTCTCTCTCTCTCTCTCTCTCTCTCTCTCTCTCTCTCTCTCTCTCTCTCTCTCTCTCTCTCTCTCTCTCTCTCTCTCTCTCTCTGTGTGTGTGTGTGTGTCTCTCTCTATCTTTCTCTCTCTCTGTCTCTCTCTCGGGGTATATCTCTCAAATGGTAGATGATTGATGTTTGTTTTGGTAACGCTACTCCCCTTCACAGCAGGTTTTCTTCCCTTGAGCTGACCTGGCAGACCGGCCATGCTAAAGTGTTGTTGTAATTCTTGTGGTGACTGGGGGGGGTTATGGTTAGGAGCCATCATAACACATGATATCTGGGATGAGAGAGACCATGTGCTATGGCTGCTATTGTCTCTGCGTGATGCAAACGGTGCCGATAAAAACATGTTTATTTTTAGCATCGTCACTTAATAAACTGTATGCTTAGGTCAAATCCGTCAATGACAATTGTATTATTGTTGTTGTTGTTGTTGTTATTATATAATCTCTTCATTGACAATTTGTGTACTACAAGCTCACAACGTGCCGCAACTTGTATTATGGCTTTTTTCAGTGAATGATGCCGTGACTGCCGTCCAGAATAGGAATGCTCAATATGGACGTTTACCTTGGACTCAATTAATTAACCCTTATTGACAATGTTTTATGTCAGAAGAGAGCAGTTTAGTGGTTATGTTAAAGTACAGAATTTCAGAACACTAGTTGTTGGGGAGACATTCTCTCATTGGGTTGACTTCTAGCCGGTGAAATAACAATGACATTCAACTGTTCCTCATTTAACTGTGGGGACCCCCTGTTACCTCCTCAAGGACCCCTGAGGGGTCCCCAGTCCCGACCCTAGACCCTACTTTGAGAACCACGGCCCCATAGTACCATTGTACCCTCTCTTCCTGGACAGGCCAGTATAATGACCAGTAGCTATTCCAATCTATTCACACAACTGATGACATTAAAACCTCTCAGAGGAATTTACGTGCGCGCGCGTCCATGTTTGTGTGGGTGCACAGCCTGCACACAGAATTCCCTTTGCGTGATAGCCACGTGTGTGTGCTTCACGCAGCGCATGTTTTAAAGGCGTGCTAGCAAAGGCATGCAAATGCATGCATACGTCTTCATGCATAGATTTCAGCATAAGTATATATATAGTCTCCCCCTATTTCTTCAGTGCAGGCCTATATGGTCACCAATAGGTGTCACTGGAGAGTAATAGAGCTGGCTGTGTGTGTGTGTTGTGTGTGTGTGTGTGTGTGTGTGTGTGTGTGTGTGTGTGTGTGTGTGTGTGTGTGTGTGTGTGTGTGTGTGTGTGTGTGTGTGTGTGTGTGTGTGTGTGTGTGTGTGTGTGTGTGTGTGTGTGTGTGTGTGTGTGTGCGCGCGCGCGTGTGCTCGCATGCACAAAGCTGTCCCCATAGTCTGGGCTCACCACCAGGCTCCTGTCAGCATACAAGCCCACTAAACTCACCAAGGCTCTGGGGAGACGCAGCCAATAACAAAAGCCACAGCACCACCAACGCCAAGCATACAGTGTATAGTATACCGTATCACCACTGTGTCATGTGCCCCAAAACAGCAGATCTGCAAGCTCACAACACGTCGCACATACAAGCCCTTGATTAGCTTAAATTACACTAATGTAGACCACAGATGTGTCTTAATTGCAGCTGGCTCAGGTTAGTTGTAGCCTGCTTCATATCCCATGCAGGCGGGTTGGGACCTGACAGTTGTTCCTTGTGAGACTTCTGCCATGCGTATGTTACTGTGCAAAACAATACATTATGTGGTGAAATTATGCATTTGTCAAAGTGTGCCTATAATATGTGGCGTAATTATGCCTAAACGTAACCTTAACCCTAGCTCACAAAAAACAGACAGCTGAGGATCACTTGTACAGGATTGTGTGGTTCTATAGCTCAGTTGTACAGGTTTGTGTGGTTCTATAGCTCAGTTGTACAGGTTTGTGTGGTTCTATAGCTCAGTTGTACAGGATTGTGTGGTTCTATAGCTCAGTTGTACAGGTTTGTGTGGTTCTATAGCTCAGTTGTACAGGATTGTGTGGTTCTATAGCTCAGTTGTACAGGATTGTGTGGTTCTATAGCTCAGTTGTACAGGATCAGTTGTACAGGATTGTGTGGTTCTATAGCTCAGTTGTATACAGGATTGTGTGGTTCTATAGCTCAGTTGTACAGGATTGTGAGGTTCTATAGCTCAGTTGTACAGGATCAGTTGTACAGGATTGTGTGTTTCTATAGCTCAGTTGTATAGGATTGTGTGGTTCTATAGCTCAGTTGTACAGGTTTGTGTGGTTCTATAGCTCAGTTGTACAGGATTGTGTGTTTCTATAGCTCAGTTGTACAGGTTTGTGAGGTTCTATAGCTCAGTTGTACAGGTTTGTGTGGTTCTGGACCAGGTTTCGTACAGTTTCTGGTTGTAGGCTCTACCAGTATAGGAATCCAGTATGAATTCAGCACCACTTCCTGTGCAGGACCATTCAGCAGCACCACTGGCACTGTTGGTTTGTTGTCTCCACCAGGCCGAAGGCTTGGTGAGAGAGTATGTTTTGCACTCCGTCCGTGTGTGTGTCCGTCCGTGTGTGTGTGTGTCCGTCCGTGTGTCCTTCCGTCCGTCCGTTACCAGCTAATCTCCGGCACCGTTAACCCGGTCGATGCCAAACTTTGCACACACACTCCCTAGATGCCAACGATGAACCTCTGCCCCGCATTTTCCAGAACGGCCTGTTATAGCGCCACCATGAGGCAGCTTTTCACATTTGTTACCTAAAACTGCACCGATCTGCGTGAAATGTTGCATGCACACTCCCTAGAGGCCAAGGACAAACCTTTGACCTGCATTTTCCGCATCTGCCTTTTATAGCGCCACCAGGAGGCCGACTTTTGTAAAACACATTTTTGGATATTACTCCTCCAGATTCTGTCCAAAAATCTCACAAATTGTTACACAGTATCTCTATGGTCATGTGCTCAAGTCGGATCTGTCCGATATTTCATATTCCACCCTAATTGGCTATAATTGCCTTTCACAGTTTGCAAGATTGCCCCGTTTTGAACAAAAGCCTCAAATCATGAACACAGCATGCAATTTACGTGAAATCTTTCACACATTTTCTTACTAGGCTGAGGAATATATCCCACCCTTTTCACATTGGCCTGTTATAGCGCCACCAACAGGTTGATTTTTGCAAAACAGCTTGATTGGAACAAAATGCCTCAAATCATCCAATTGCCATACAAGGCAAACATGTTTATATTACTACTAAACATTTTGCCAAACATCTCACACAGTCCTATCCTCCTGGTGGAGACCTGTGCCCAGAAGGGCACTTTTTCTAGTTTATGTTTGTTTTTATGCCACTTGTCAGCAACCCTATTCTGAGGGGAAAGAAACTCTATGGAAAATAGCCAATCTACAAGCTCAGAGTCACAACCCATTGCAATGTGACCCATTATGAGCTGTGGTTATTGTTGGCAAAGATATTTAGTATAGAGTGACAGCAGTAGGGAGCCTGGTATGGAGCCCTTGTGGACTCCGGTCAGCTATGCATATACTGTAGGGTTTAAATAGGTTATGATTATATCAAGCTTTCATAGGTCCATGTCGACTGTATTACATTTTATTCAGTAGACTCTACTGAATAAAATGTAACACAGTCGACATGAACTACTGAGTAGAGTAACAGAGCTCAATTCAAATCCATGTCTCAGTACAATGTCCTATTTATTTAATAGTTTTATTTCTGTTTTATATATACAGGATATAAAGGAGATAAACATCTATTTGTTGAGATGTTTATCTCTTTTACAAGGCAGGCCTGGCAAACAGGCATCGATTATAACATGGAATACAATAGAACACACAGCAAAAACACAGTGATACAAACTCAGGTAAAACAGTTGCAGACCTCGCAGATTATCTTGTGTATATGTAGGTACAGTAGGTCTTGTATTTCTATGTCGTGATCCATGTTCTAGTTTCCATAGTTCTATGACTATGTTGATGTCTTCTCCAGCTGCATGACATTAGTAATCAGCCCTCATCTTGTTCCTCAGTCAGTCCTTGTCAGGCCATTACAGTGTCACACTATGTTAGTTTGTAGTTCGATGTGACCACCAGAGATTTATATAAGAGAGGCTAGATGACTCTGCCGCGCTGCTGGCCAATGGAGCGCGACGCTGTGACGCCATCTTACTGGGGTGTGCAGCATAACATTGTGTCTATGGGGCATGTACTTTTTAAATAACCACAACTTGCTCAATTTTAAACCGATTTTCAAACGGTTTGGTTTGTTATAATTATAAACGTCAGAGACGTCTGCATACTTATGCTTTAATATGTTGTTCATATAAAAAAGAACATTAAGCAGATAATCATCCTGAATCATAGCCATGTTGATAACGTTTGTAATAAACCAACCCATTTGTAAATCTGTCTAGGTTTGAGCGAGTTATGAGTATTTTTGTTTGAGCTGCCATAGAACATATACTGTAGCCCCTCAGCAAGATGGCCGCCGGGTGAACCACGTCAGACTCCGCCTTGAGCCATCTAGCCTTTATATAAGTCTATGGTGACCACTACCTGCCTGGCTGTCCTGCGTTTGGCTTAGTTGTAACCACACACCAGTATGGGACACCTAGCTTGTTGAGCGGCGATCTGAGGACCTCCAGGCATCCTTGAGGAGTCCCCAGCAAAATGAGTTCATATAGCATGATCAGTTTAACCATTCTAATATTTTTGAACTATTCTAACAACAATCTTGATTCATTATATTGTTCCGGGAAGTCCCGGGAAGGACGTGCTCAGCGGGCGTGGCGTGGCTTATTAAATTATAGTTTACGTCCCTACTGTAGCACAACATTTTTGCAGTCCATGGTCAAATAACTAATCTGGGTGTCCTTGACATGAAAACGTTTGAGAACCACTAGATCATCGATGATCTTCCTGTTGTGTTGTTGTCGCTGTGATTGTTTATTATGTTGTTTTGTTGTTGTTGTTGTTGTTACTGTTGTTGTTTATTATGTTGTTGTTTTGAATTGTTGCTTTTGTTTTGTACACAGTACAAGGTAAATGTACCATTAGCTATTTGGTGAGCTGTTGGTAAACAAACTGCATTAAAGTGCTACTGTAAGCTTTTTGCAGTAAACAAATGCGCTACACATCTCTGGCCCTGGCCTGGAGGAATGACTCACTCTAATTGCTGTTAGATCAAAGTCAATGAGCATAATACATCCAAAATGTCTTGAGTTACAGCATGCCATTTAAAGAGACGGACAACGTCTTCTGTACTGGTGGTGAAAGAGCTCGGATGCGTTTGTAATTCCTACGCAATAGTCCGACAATGTGGCTTGGCGTTCGTTAGGGTTAGGGACAGGGTTAGTATAATGTGGCTTGGCGTTCGTTAGGGTTAGGGACAGGGTTAGTACAATGGGGCGAGTCGGACCAACGCGCCGTCAGAATAATGATGAAACATTTTTATCGCACAGTACTCTCACACAGCTGGGCAACTTTCGTAGCATATATTATTTGGTTCCTTTTGTACACTACCAGAGTTACAGACCTGTAAGAGTCTATTTGGTTTTTTAACTAACAGTAATTTAGTGGGGGACACACTCAAGGACCCTTGGGGGTTCCTGGACCCCACTTTGAGAACCACTGTATCAGGGCATCAATCCTTATGATTCATGCTTTGTTCAGTATCATACTGCAGTCAAATCAAATTTGTTTCTAAAATGTGATCAGATTAGATTTGCGTATTCAAACATTGGCAACCATAAGTCCATTGCTGTGGTAATGATTTAATGGCATGCGCATGCTTAATTCGTACCCTGTCATCCGACAATGTCGCTTGCCGAAAATAGCAGATCTACAAGCTCACAAATGCGTCTCTATGCGATGATGCGCTGGCACCGTCGTACCACAAAGTAGCCTATGTATCAGGCTTCTATGTCCAAGTTGACACTTGGACACTTAGTTTCCCACAGATATGCAAACTCATATACATAAACCGTTGTCTCTATACACCAAATCTCAAGCGCACAAGGTGTCTTGTTGTGACACGATGAGAGTTTGAAGATCTGCTATTTTCGGTGAATGTTTGCCTATAAAACATGACCACAATTGGGATTGTAGATTTTAGGTGGTTCTATTGCGGGGTTGTGGGGTGGGGTGCTGGACCCTGGGGAGTCCAGATGAACTCTGCATCACACTTTGCTCCTACTGTATAGACATGATGAAGGATCATGTGCTAATCCCAGGATAATCCCAGCTGTACTGCAGTTCCTTAACTTCATATTCAATGCTCCATTTGAAGTAATCACTTTAGGATCTAAGATGGCCATGGTTGTTTGGTTTCTCTGTTTGTATTCAATGTATTGGATGTATTCTCTCAGAATGTCTGCACATGAAATTTCCTAAAAATAGGAAATTCCTCCTTTCTCAGAATGTCGGCACATGAAACTTCCTAAAAATAGGAAATTCTGAGTTTTAATTGTAATTAGGACTTCCTGTGACTCTATAATCCTCTTCCCCTGGCCTCACTAAACCATCTGTTCTGGAATTCACAAATTCCAACCGTACAACACACCCTTAAAACCTCCACAGCACCCTCTAACAGTTTTGGTCAAACGTTTTCATGTCAAGGACCCCCAAGTTGATATTATGTTGGCCATGGACCCCCCGATAAGAGAATATATATATAATATGTAGATCTGTTCTTTTGAGGCACAAAGAAGTCAGTAGTGCAATAGGAATAATGTTATAATTTAACCCAAATGTGACAAAGTCATGTGATGTCTATTTGGATATGTTGCCTGCATGCAGAAATGTAAATGGGACACATTGCTCTGTATGAGTACCATTGTTACACCTTGTGTGGAAAGAAAAAGAGTGAGAGAGAGAGACCTAGGGCTTTGGTGTCTACGCGGAGATCCCTGCACTCCCTGGTCTAAAGTAGGCTACTTCACGCTATGACCACTGAACCTTTGCGCATAATGCCACCACGACTTTAAAAGGGAATGGCACCTGCCACGCTGATTGGGTTGATGGAGGTGGCACCCAAAACACACCCATAAGCCATAACCATTACGCACAGTGCAAATTATTGATTGATTGATTGATTGAAATATGTATTAACAGTTTGCAGAATTACAGTACAATTCAAGCACAACTCAATACAAAGACTGTTAACTGTGAGTGGACGACCCAATAAAGCATTACACTTGTTTACAAGAGGGTCCACCTTGTTCAATTCATCAAAACATTTAGAGACGTACAAATATCGGATTTTACGGGGACCAGTTTCGAATTGCAGCCGTCCGTAGGTGCCCTTTGAGAGCGGATTTGAAGGAGTCAAGGGATTCGCATGTCTTAATGACTGTTGGTAGGGCGTTCCACATTTTGGTGGCATAGGAGCGAAAATAATTTAGTCCCTTGTTTGTGCCGAATCTGGGTTGCACATGGTTTGTTGTACTCCCTCTGGTGTTGTGGGTGTGGACTTCGTTAACATTAAGGAAGTATTTAGACAGGTACATGGGTATCTTGGTGGTGTATCGAATCTTGTGGACCAGACCCATTGCAAGATGCTGTACTCTGTCTTCGACCCTAAGCCATTCCAGCCTGTCAAAGTGGGCAGGGGTGAGGTGGGTTCGGGGGGTGAGGCCAAGTAGGAGCCTGACAAGTTTGTTTTGGGAAGTCGGGAGCCTTGTTTTAAGGGCCTTTGAGGTGCTGTGGTACCAAGAGGTGCATGCATAGTCAAAGAAACCTTGTACGAGGGCTCCTGTTAGGGTCTTCAAGGTGTTTTTGTTGACCAGTGAGGAGATCCTGTAAAGGAATCTTGTTCTTTGGTTGACTTTTTTGATTACGTTGGTGGCCATTTTATCACCGGAAAGATTAGCCTCCAGGATGGAACCTAGGTAGGTAATTTCATCTTTTCGTGTGATAATATTGTCACCCACTCTAACCAGGAAGCCATCTGCCTTGCTGAAATTACTATTAGATCCAAAGAGAATTGATTCAGTTTTTCCCAGGTGTAAAGATAGTTTGTTATCAGCGAGCCAGGTGCAGATTCTACCGAGTTCAGAGCTGAGGCCTTTTCCGCACCCATAATAGCAATATGACATTGGTCAAGCCTCCACATCTTAAATTAAGACATATGACATGGCGGTAAGTAAAACGCGTATTATAGGGCCATATTACTTTACTACTAACACCTTATAAAGCCTTGCATAATGACTTATAAGGACACTTGCATATAAGGACACATACTTTTTATTTTGTCCAGGATCATTATAATTGTCATAGTTGTAATAATTACAATAGTATAAGGCATTATAATCACTGTTATAATGCATTATGATGTGTGCAAACTAACCAGGTCCTCGCACAATGTTATACGCTTTGGATAAAAAGCGCTATGTAAAATGGAACCAAAAATGCACCATTTATAGTTGGGCAATTTTCATTATTTTTATTTTTATTTCAGTTTGACTTTTTGATTTCATTCTTTTATATTGTAATATGGGGTAATTGTCAGGGGTGAGATCAGTAGTAAATAGTAGATGTACCAACAATTTGCTGCTTGTAGATTTTGTTATAGTGCGAGCCCAGAAAAGAATAAGCCAATAGTCAAACATTTATTTTTTACAGTATTTAATGGCCTTTTGGCAAAATAACTTTACGGTTTATTTTGTCCACTTTTGAAGGTCTTGAAGATGAGTCACACTTGGGACAGCCCTCATGATTCAGCCGTACCCGCCGTATCGTGGTGGATGCGATGGTGGTGGTGGTGGTTGTACCAAATCCAACGACACCAACAAGAACAAGGTCCAGTGACTCCAGTCCTGATCACCCTCTTGTGCGAACAGGTGATTTCCTACAGGCACATCATGTATTTGATCAGCCCATTTAAAAAAGGTAACGTGATTTAATGACCAAAATTACTTTAACCCTATAGGCGTAGTGGATCTTTAAAAATAGCAATAATAATTATTATTAATAAGCTATTTAAAAAATACAAATCTTGAAAGCATTTGAAATATTTTGAATCTTTTTTTAAAACATCTCTTGCTACACAATTGAAGCACCACTCCATGGACGGAGCCACAGCTTTGAGGCAACTTCTTTCAGCCCACGCACGTTCAAATGCCTCCACACTTAACACCACCATTGTTAAGTAGTCAGACAAGGTTTAAGACTTATCATCCTGCCCGCAATATCTTCACATTTTGTACAGTAAGCATACATTGCCTTATTGCACAATCCAGGAAGTTGCCTACTTCCTGAAGTGGTGCACCGTCATATTCATCATCACTTCAGTTCATGTTCACTTTAGCTCATGTTCATACTACAGTACATACTGTCATGTCCTGGATGTCATTTTACTACTATTTAGCCTTTCTTACTCTTTGCTACAAACACTGTCATACATTACAACATGACAATACACAACAAATGCTATCTTACTTCCAACTACTTCCCATCTGCAATTACACTCTATTCTCCATGTGCATCAATCACACTCAGAGTCATTACTCACACCAACACCTTCCTTGCTCACTACAACATTGCAAGGCAGCCAACGATGCGTGGAACTAGAATCGAGACCGGTCGAAGGCAGTTTTAACAATACAAACTTTGACTAGGGGCTCCCTCCCTGGCATAAAATATTTTCAGATGGGGGTCCTTAGCCAAATACAGAATGGGGTCATTCATGTGAAAATCTTTGAGAACCGCTGGTTAAAATGGTCTTTTGTTGCAAAAAAACACGTCACTTTGGTTTACCTCTGGTTCAAGGTCATTTAGAAACGTCACCACTTTGCTCAGCAGTTCTTGAAACTCTTGGACTTCACAGTTGTGCAGTTTTGAAGCTGACATGGAGCACAAAACACAAAGGTCACAGAAGATCACATGAGAACGTATCCACCTTTTGGCACATTATCCAAAAATGTGTTGCATTTGTAACACATTGTAAGCTTGCAGAACTGCTATTTTCACAAATAGCAGTTCTGAAATATGGCCTAAGGGTGCGGTCACACATAACTGGAATTGTACCTATGCTTGCGGATTTGGCAATGCTTTTCAATGGGAACGGAGTGGTTTGTTGCCATTTGCGGATTTCTGCAATACAATTTACAATTTACAATTTACAATTTACGATTTAGGCATTTAGCAGACGCAATAAAAACTGTTCCCATTGAAAAGCATTAGCAGAATCCACCCTCATATGCAGAATGACTTCGGTGTGACCACACCCTAAGTGGCTAATTCACAACGTACCTTTTTCACTTTCTAGAAATGTTATGGAGTCAAAAGTACAATATTGGTCTTTGAAATGTGGTGGAGTGAAATAAATACTGAAATACTGAAATAATAACTACAGAACAGTACAGTACAGTACTCAAAATGTATTTGTCTGTGTCCACCACTGACCTTCAGTGCTGCGGGGAGACCCGGGAGAGACATACAGAGACATCTACAAACACATAGAATTAGCACAATATTCACATTTTCGCCAGGGGCGCACAGATTGACACGAGGTAGTGCTGGAGCACCTGGCCCTGACAGCAATGTGGCCTTTTGAAAGTTCGTTTTTTGTACAGTTCATTTTATTTTTGTTATTTTTGTTACGATATACAATATGTGGCACATGGTGACATCGACCAATTCTGGATTAAAGGTGCCCTTTTTTCTAAATGTAGTGTTTTATTTAACATTTTGAAAGCTTCTCCAGAAAACATTGATTGAATCTGCAGCCTTACAGTACGTCAGTCAGTTTTACATTCAAAAATAATAATTATTAAATATAGCTAAAGAACAATTTTGCATGTTTTTATTTTTGCATTTATTATTTATCCATTTGTTCTTTTAAATAATCTACTAAATTGATTAGTTTGAGTGTTGCACCCTTACTAAACCACAACTAAAGTTTAAATAACCTGACATTGAACATTGAACTTATTAGAAAATGAGCTCACCATTCAACTTGTGTTGTAGTTGCTTCTGAGCTGATTCCAAGGCAGAATGTGACAAAAGCACGAGGAGTTGGACTTATAAAGGCTGAACACAAACCAGACAAAAATGTTACAGTACAAGACAAGACAAGACAAGACAGACCTGCTAGACACATTGTTATTATCATACAGAATTCCATGGAGGCCACGAGGGCCATGGCCAAGTTCTCAAGTTCAGGACAAATCTCCCACCGGATCAAAGACCGTTTGGAGAAGGCTCTACTCAGGGGGAGTCTTGGAGTAGTCTCAATAACTGGGTGCAGATTCTTGAAGATACATAGAAAAAGGATCCTCACGTTGTCTTTCTGCCCCTCAAAATATGACATGCCTAGTGGCCTTGATGTCCCACACTGCCCCAGGTGATTTCATTGTTTCTCCTCTGCCTCTTTCTTGTCAGTACAGTTTTTAAAAACCTGTCTTTTGTTGACATTCTGAATTCTTAACTCCCCCTGACCCCCCCATCCAGTGACTCCATTATTCCAGGGCTGAGAATGTTTTGCTTCTACAAATATTGGTGATTTTGTAAATACCAATATGTTATTATTATGTTTTTTTCAATGCATAAATGGTGTTATATTATCTATTGAATCATTAATGAATGTTTTTAAATTAATTATTTCCATTAAATTCATTGATGGCCTTACTGGCATTTGGCCTTATGTGCCCTCAAAAGATTTGCAACATCAAAGGTTAAGTTAGCCTGGCTAATAAGCCAGACTCAAATCACACTGTCGTGTGGTATTTGAGTCTGGACATGCTGTGTATGGATCTTGTTTCCTGGGGGGCGGGTTCAAACATTTTCTCTTTGATGCAATTGGTCAGAGCTACTGTCAGTCAAAGGTCTCAAGCATTGAACGTCACTGTACCAAAGCCCGCCCATATTGCATACCGTGTCCCGATTGGCCACACCAGTTCTCTGGTGTTAGAAATGGGCGTACAATTGAGCCTCTCCAGACCGTAATCCGCCGGCAGGCTATTTTTTTTTGCCAACGGCTGATTCGGTCTGGCTTATTAGCCAGGCTAAGGTTAAGTGGCCTTGGCCATAAAATGACAATTTCAGACCTGCATGCCAGTACTGGACACAATGTTACCTTACAGGTGAGAGGAAAATACCAACAGCAGAATGGTCATTAACTCATTTTAAGCCAAGAATATTAACAAAATAGCCACAATATTTTATTATGGAATTAGAATACATGTGTGGATGTAATATTTTATCTTGGTGTTCAGGCTCTGCTACATTTAGCACAAAGTAACATAAATAATAGCAGAGCCCACCGGTGGTGGTGGGAGCAAACAGCGCATAACAACAAATAAAAAGACACATCCGCAGAAGCACCGCAGAATGAACACAGACTAGGTGAGCTTAAATAACCCACCCAATTGGTTAGCTGATTGCCAGGTCAGCGAATGACCAATGGGTCTTGCCTAACACTGTAGCCTATACACCCATATGGTAAAGCACATGTATGTAAACTCTTGAGTGTATTCTGCCTGAACTAACCTCGCCGGTTACGTATCATAGCTGTGGTCTTTTTGCTGTTTTGTTGTGGTCTTTGTAGTCTGAGGTTCAGGTTCAGGTTTATTTGTCATATGTATAGAGAGTATAAATACAATGAAAATGATTTTGCTCAGAGCACTCTCAGTCTTATATACACAGGACAAAAACAAACATCTATAGTGCAAAGAAAAAGACAAAAACACAGTGCAGTGCAAGGTCAGCTGTTCAGCAGCCTTACTGCCTGGGGGAAGAAACTGTTACTGAGACGGGTGGTGCGAGATTTGATGCTCTGGTAGCGTTTTTTGGAAGGGAGTGGTTGGAACAGGGTATTTGCGGGATGGCTGGTGTCTTTAATGATGTTGTGGGCTTTTTTCATACAACGAGTGGTTGTATGAAAGAATTAATGATGGTTACATGGCAGGAACATGTTTACAGGTATATATTTTGGGACGACGGGCATCCTTGCTATCTCCGACGTATCTACGCTGCATTCCAACTTCACATAGTTTTGTTGCCGCGCTCATTAATTAATAAACAAATAAAGTAAAACATTATAGTTTTTGGTTCAAACTAAATGTTTTTCGTTTAAAAAGTTTAAGCTCTATCTATGTTTGGAGAGCATTGGACCACAAGTTCATGGGTTCGATCAGCGTATGAGTAGCATGGCTTGGGTGCGGCAAGTCGTGCGGGAAGTACAAGTACTGGGATCTGATGGTACAGTTGGGGTGGCGCTCCACCTCAGCAATCCATCTCCCAGTGGTCGAGCGCATTGTAACGGGGACAGACTCCCGTGTGTTACCGGCTAATACCGACAATAATAAGCCACTCCTGACCTACTTCTTCTATCTATGGTAGTATTTATGATAGTAATCATTGCTATAGAGTGTTGTTCTCTCCAGCTCTTTAACTCAATGCAAAATACATGTTTTTTAGGTTTTTTTAGGTTTTAGGTTTTTTTTTAGGTTTTAGGTTTATTTATTTAGCACGTAGTACAAACAATAGACAATAACATATCAAAGAAGATGCCAGCTGGCTTATTTGGAATCCTTTCCTGTATGGAAGAGGTCCATGTTCCATTGCCAATTTCAGCCAATCGGGATAGAGCACCCATTTATCAGCTTAAATGTTATAGTGTTCCCTTTTCAATATTGTCTGTGCATTTATTTATCTCATCACTTCCAATTTCACTCGCTTATCCTGTATCCTGTACAACCTGATTGGATGAAATTGGAATCCCGACCTGGGTGTTTATGTTCTGTTTACTAAAGAGCAGGAGAGACGGGGAGACCCCTCTAGCTTGTTGATCATCATCTCTTTTTACTAGTTTCCGCCATCATGTGATCCGACGGAGTACAGTATAGGACATCAACTGAAGAAAACACAAAACGGAGATACAAGGTTTCTTGCGGACAGCAGTGATATGCTGTTTACAGTAGATATGAACCCATTGTCATCCCTCTGTCAGGGTGCCGCTAGGCTAGCAGCCGCTGACAAGGTTAAGCTGTTTAGAGTAGGTGAGGAGATTACATAGCTTATTATCCACATCTCTCTCTCTCTCTCTCTCTCTCTCTCTCTCTCTCTCTCTCTCTCCCACTCTGCATCCCATCCCCCAACCCTAGCTGAAGGAGGCCGTATACTGACATTTAATACCATGTCTACTACAAGATAAGACTTTCTTATGGACAGATTAACAATATGTTCATTGTTGGTCCGTCCAGACACGACCGGCCAGGATTCTGTAAGGCCAGCGAGTCTGTCTGTCAGGGCAGAGACATTTAGTTGGCGTATGGGTCCATGCGTGTGTTTGTGTGTCTGTGCTGGGGGGGGCAGACGGATACAGAGAGAGAGGGGAGATGGAGAGGGAGAGACACAGAGAGAGGGGAGGGGGTATGGGACAAGGGAGGGCTCAACAGAGAAGAATCGAGTGGGAAGAAGAGGGCGCAAGGAATAATACGAAAGATGAAGGAGAGAGACTGAGAGATAGACGGAGAGGAAAAGAAGAATAAGGGGAAGGAATGCATCCATGCAGTGTGGATACTAGTGCTGCTGGCTAGTCCTGGGTCAAGCATACTTCCCCGGTAACAAGAGACTGTTTGGGGGGGGGGGGGGGGCATGTCAGCGGCCAAATTGTCCCTCCAGCCTCCTGACAGGCACTGTCAGCGTTGAGGGCAGAGCCAGGCTATCGGGCCGGCTCTCATGCCAGGGTTAATCACAGGCAATTACAGAGAGGAGGGGGCAATCAAATGTGTGTGATGGCTCACTGCTGCTGGAGTGTGTTGAGCCCCTGGCTACTCGGGTGTCATAAACCCACCCAGCCGTCACCAGTGGTGGACAAAGTACTCAGCCCCAGTACTTGAGTCAAAGTGTAGATGCTCCTGGTGAAATGTTACTCGACTACACAACAAGTCAAAGTGGAGTGCTTGCTCAAATACTTAGTTATTCAAAAGTACATGCTTTTAAAAATACTTCTGTGACACATTGTGAGCTTATACTATAGATCAATGTGTCTTTGATGTAGTCAAAAATAAAAAGTTAAACAAATCAAATAAACTCAAGTTAAGTACAGGCACTCAAAAATCTGGTACTCAATTACAGTTCTCAAGTAAATGTACTTTGTTATTGGTCACTTCTGCCGTGCACCTGCCTATTTGTGTGTGTGTGTGTGTGTGTGTGTGTGTGTGTGTGTGTGTGTGTGTGTGTGTGTGTGTGTGTGTGTGTGTGTGTGTGTGTGTGTGTGTGTGTGTGTGTGTGTGTGTGTGTGTGTGTGTTTAAATTGGGGTTTTCTATGTGGTTTGGGGCAGGGGGCCCCAGTCTTTATGTACTCACAGTCAGACTGTGTCAAAAGACGGAGGCCACAAATTCCTTGGCCTTTGGGCCAGTGAGCTGGTGATGATGGTGACAGAGTACAGATGTACCCCCCTCTCCTTTCCCCCCAAAAACGAAAAAGGGCTTTCTTTAAAGCCTATTCTTGCAGTAAACAATGATGGCATCTTACATACGGTACATATCACTTTTAGACCCCGAAAAAGCATACCATTTTTTAATCAACAATAGAGTCATAGTTTGGAATCAGAATGAGTTTTATTGTCACAGAAGTGGGTGTTTAACCCATTTCGTATAGTTTCACCCATCTGTCATAGTTTTCAGGAAAGAAAGGGAGAAAGAAAATTCATAGATATCAACACATACTATATAGCATAGAAAAGCAGCAGATATGAACATGAGGTTAAACATGAGTATAGTGGCAACACATCGGTATAGGACCACATAGCAGCAGGTATGTAGTACCATCGGTGAAGGTAGTCTGCATAATGTAAAGAATATATACTGTACAGTAGGTCTGCACACAATTTTACCATAAAGGTGCATTCGTTTTTAAAAGGAGGTTTTGCATGGGGCTAGTTGTCCAGGACATGTAAATAATATATCCTACTGTTTTATAAAAAAAAAAGAACATGTGTTTATTGATTTTTCTTTACAACATAGCATTTTCAAAGCAATTATTCACATATATTTTCCCCCCACACCCACATGGCAGCACAAACACTAAACAAAATCTTCAATGAAACATCAGTATATGTCCATAAATAAAGAGCAAAAAATAAAATAAAAATACAGTTAAACAAACAAATGCACAATGTCTCCATCACAGTTCCTTACACCCACCCTACAGCTGACCACTCCAATTAACCACTATACATCCAAAGCCTCTTCAATATCACCTCGCTTAATGAAGTCCAAGAACCTCAACCAAATCGTATAGAATACAGCAGGTTTCTTAATTACATACGTTCTCTCCTACTGTTTTTTAGGCCTACAATGTTTGCTCTGAAATTGATGGTTCTTACACAATATGAGAACTTTGTTTTTTCAACTTTTAGTACACATTTTAATGTGCGTGCGTGCGTGCGTGCGTGCGTGCGTGCGTGCGTGCGTGCGTGCGTGCGTGCGTGCGTGCGTGCGTGCGTGCGTGCGTGCGTGCGTGTGTGCGTGCGTGCGTGCGTGCGTGCGTGGACTACACCAAATACCTTCGGAAGCGCACATGCCATCAACCCCACGCAGCTTGAAACCCTGGCACATGCATGAGCACTCAGCCTGGCGGGTCACCTGTGCCAGGGCAATCTCACACATAAGTAACAGCAACCAGCAAAGAAGGTTCGAGCGACACCACCGGCATTCCTCTAACGTCCGGTATCCCCTGACCCACCTGCTGACAGATGTGCGGCCTCCACAGCCACATCAAGTGACATCAGCGGCAACAACGCTGAAGCCTCCCCCCCCTCCTCCCGCTGGACAGCTAAGATGAGGTGTGTGTGTGTGCGAGTGCGTGTGTGTGCATGGTTGGATGTGTTGGCAGCACACATTCAAATCCAGAGTGTTAGATTGACTCTGAAAGGACACAAAAATAAAAAAATAAAACACACAAATACTCTTTCAGAGTCAAACTAGCACTCCAAATGTGGATGTGTGTGTGTGTGTGTGTGTGTGTGTGTGTGTGTGTGTGTGTGTGTGTGTGTGTGTGTGTGTGTGTGTGTGTGTGTGTGTGTGTGTGTGTGTGTGTGTGTGTGTGTGTGTGTGTGTGTGTGTGTGTGTGTGCGCCTGCCTGCCTGCCTGCGTGCGTGCGTGCGTGCGTGCGTGCGTGCGTGCGTGCGTGCGTGCGTGCGTGCGTGCGTGCGCATTGAGCGTTCTGTTAGCATGTACCCTTCGGGGCTGTCACTACCTCTGTTCCTGTCAAAGACCCTTTGTATTTGGACGGTGACAGTCGACAGCTGTTTAGTCCTTTAATAAGATTAGCTTAAAGAAATTAGTGTTGCTCTCTTTAATCCACCATTTTAACAGAGCTGACCAGCTGGGGTCTGCCTCCCATCCCTCCTCCACAGACAATCAACGTCTAAAGGGGCCTTGTCCATTTTTTTTCCTGAGCACAGTGTATGTTTTTAATTGTTGAGAACGGGAGCGAAGCCTTTTTGGACACTTCAATTACGCGACAAGGCTTTTATTCTTGGAAGAAATGTTTTGGTGGACAAACAATTACTCCTTAGCCAATCTATCTATGAAAAAGTGCCCCTCAGAGCACAGGTCTCCACCAGGCCAGGTCAGGTTGTGGCCTCCTGGTGGCGCTATAATAGGCCAATGTGAAAAGGGTGCCATTTCTTCATACGCCTTTGATGGCAATTGGATGATTTGAGGCATTTTGTTCCAAAAATGTGTTTTGCAAAAATCAACCTGTTGGTGGCGCTATAACAGGCCAATGTGAAAAGGGTGGGATATATTCCTCAGCCTAGTAAGAAAATGTGTGAAAGATTTCACGTAAATTGCATGCTGTGTTCATGATTTGAGGCTTTTGTTCAAAACGGGGCAATCTTGCAAACTGTGAAAGCCAATTATAGCCAATTAGGATGGAATATCGGACAGATCCGACTTGAGCACATGACCATAGAGATACTGTGTAACGATTTGTGAGATTTTTGGACAGAATCTGGAGGAGTAATATCAAAAAATGTGTTTTACAAAAGTCGGCCTCCTGGTGGCGCTATAAAAGGCAGATGCGGAAAATGCAGGTCAAAGGTTTGTCCTTGGCCTCTAGGGAATGTGCATGCAACGTTTCACGCAGATCGGTGCAGTTTTAGGTAAACAATGTGAAAAGCTGCCTCATGGTGGCGCTATAACAGGCCGTTCTGGAAAATGTGGGGCAGAGGTTCATCGTTGGCATCCAGGGAGTGTGTGTGCAAAGTTTGGCATCGACCGGGTTAACGGTGCCGGAGATTAGCTGGTAACGGACGGATGGAAGGAAGGACGGACACACACACGGACGGACGGAGTGCAAAACATACTCTCTCCCCATGCCTTCGGCCTGGTGGAGACAATAATAGCAAAAAACAAATCTAAAAAAATTAAAAATAAAAACATTGTACACACTGCACAGACCATCAGAGTTACAAACCCATAAGCGTCCGTTTGGTTCCATTTGTATACACTCAGTTGTACATTCTCAGACCCCATGTTGAGAATCAGTGTTGTGTATATAATCTTATATTATAATTTACCGTATATAAGAGGCCATTTCCACAGTCTGCCATGCATTTCTCACGTCTTCCCACTTTAGCACTTTTGGCAGAGCACCCTGTATGCTTCAAGCAGACAGTAGATAATTTTGGAGAGGAGCACCGCTCATTTGGTCCTCCTTATTGTGTCTTGACAACCCGGTCATTTACGACCTGACTTTAGTTTGGATCGTTACCATAACCATGAGAAGTCCCTGTTTATCGTTGTTTCAGCTAAGATTTAAACATTTTTGTGGACACAGCCCCTTCACCCTCAGTGACCAGTGTTTATGCTAACACAACATGACATGTGGTTGCAGAAAGGCGTCACCCTCATTAGCTCTCGGCCGGGGTGTGTGCCGTGCATCTGGGTTCATGTGGTTTTGTCGGAGCGGTGTGGCATAGCGGGCAGTGACAGTATGCTGGGCCTGGCATAGCAGGCAGCCACACAAACGGTGTGGGTTCAAATGTTTTTTTTCTCTGTGGCGTGGCACAGCGGGCAGCGACAGCACAGGACTCTGGTGGTGTGGTTTCTCCAGGCCGCGGTCGTGGTGTGGCATGGTGGGCAGCGACAGACAGCGCAGGGCTGTGGCGCAGAGCAGCCGACCAGCCACACAAACGGCTCTTTTACCGGGCAAATCAATCCCTGTGCCCTCAGGCTTGGGCCGCTGCCCAGAAAGCACAGTTTGGAGGGAGGCTCACCTTACCTCATGTGCTGCTCTGCACTGAAAGGAGCCTGTATTATCACTCTGCTCTAACCCCCGCACCGCCTACTGACTTATGCACCAGCGTACCACCGAGTCGTGCTGAGAAAACAGTCCATCCGCAAGCTCACAGTGAGCTATTTTCAGCAAAAGCTTAACAGAAAACAGAAAAGACTAGTATAGAGCCCTGAGGGACTCTGGTCAACCATTTAGGGTTTAAGTGGTTATGTTTTCGGCACACAACGTCATATGACAAAGTATACATCAGAATATTCTCCACCACCTCCTCTTCTCTGTGAAGAGAAAGTGTCCCCCCCCCCCCCACACACACACACAGACACGTGCACGGGCACACACACACACACACACACACACACACACACACACACACACACACACACACACACACACACACACCACGCACACACACACACACACACAATGACCTCCTCTCCTCCTCTCTCTTCTCCTCAACTCCGCGACTCAACAGATTGTCATCTGACATATGTGATTTGGTTGGTTGGGGGGAGGGGGGGGGGGATCTCGTGCTATTGGCTGCGTGCCTCCTCCAATCAGTTGTGACAGTTCCCCGTTCCACTGTTGACCTGCCTGAAGGGTCTGCAGCCGCTGCACTTTCACCGTCTTCAAGTGATAATCTCCATCTCCATCTGGAGACAGCCTTGTAGAGAGTACATTTACTTCAGTACAATGTAAAGGTACTTTTACTTTACTTGAGGATGCCCATTTAGCAATGCTTTATACTTCCACGTCTCAGAGGGAAATTAATGTTGTGTTCTTTTCTCCACTACAATTATTCTACAGCTATTTGAACACTCCAGTTACAAATTGCATTGTAGATTTAGATTATTAATCCAAAACATAGGCTACACTAAACAATTAAGCCATATTTTATTTAAAAAAAAAAGAAAAACAATCTGAAATTGTATATTCTACCTTTATTTTTCACTATGGGAAGTTTCATATTTTGATGCCAACACTTTTGTACTTACCGTAAGTACAACTTTGAATGCAGGACTTATAGTACGCATAGCATAGTATTTTTGCATTGTGGTATTGCCACTTTTACCTAAAGTAAAGTGGTGGGAGTACTTCTCCTATCACTGATGATAATCTGGTGGATGTGGAGCCGCTGCTGTCCTCTCCTCCAGGCCGTGCTACGTTATGCTCTTTATCCTCACTGACGGGCAGTAACCTCCTATCTCCATATTCAAACTTTTTGTGTTTTTTCGTAAATGAAAGGGTCATTCCACTCATTTTCAACATTTTACTGTCATTAATATACCTTAGAGCTGTTGTGTGGAAATAATTAAAAAGTTCCCCCATTCTGTGTTTCCTAGAACTGTAAGTATGAAAAAAATCATTAACATGGTGAAACACATCTTGATGACATCATCAAGATGTGTTTCACCATGTTAATGATTTTTTTCAGATCTCCAGTTTTAGGAAACACAGAATGGGGGAACCTTTTAATTATTTCCACACAACAGCTCTAAGGTATATTAATGACATAGTAAAATGTTGAAAATGAGTGGAATGACCCTTTAACGCCCTACTTGATCACACTACAGCGTCGCACGGAAGCATCCAAAGTAGCAGATCTGCAAGCTCAAAACGTGGCACCAAGCAGTGAGTTTCGAGCTTGTAGATCTGCTACTTTTGCAAGTTTAGAATTTTATTCAAAGTAACAGTTTTGGACATATGAGGTTTCCACCCGACAGACGATATAACGTCTATACTGTTAAAAACGGGATGGAGAATCAGAAGCATATGGAGACGGTTAGCGTAGACGTTGAGATGTTTATGACGAGGAATAAACACATCCCCACTTCCAATCCAATCTCATTCTGCTCCAAACGATAATATTCTCTCTTTTCACTTTTTCTTCTGGATTCCTCACTGTCGGGCAGAAACCTTGAATCTCCAAATTCTGTTTTTTATATAGATATTTATTTTATGTCCTAGGCCCTAGGACCTAGTGTTGTACAAAAGTAGCAGGAATAGCAGCTCTGCAAGCTCACAATCGATGCGATGTACAGTATGCAACATGTTGTGTCCTAGTAGATCGGCTACTGCGTGTCTGTGGGTTTTACAAATATTTAAGCAATGAAAACCATGAACAAGAGCTTGTGTGTGTGTATGATAACTACATTTCTTGTAAAAGAATTTTGGACATACTGCCCACTTTTGGACTGTTTCTGCCCAACAGTGATGAGATAATCTCTTTCTTTCTTTCTTTCTTTCTTTCTTTCTTTCTTTCTTTCTTTCTTTCTTTCTTTCTTTCTTTCCTCTGCTGATGCTGGAGTCTTCCCTTTTTTTCGTCTGCTGATGCTGGAGCCATGAATGATCAGATTGCAGCCAAACAGAGACATCCTGCTAATATAACCTGTTTCAGCTTATTTTTAAACCACGTTTAACCTGGTGTCACTATTTTAGGCATGTCATTGTAATGCAGCATTTTTCACATTTTTAGAGTGCCTCGAGTATAGAGTGCCTAGAATACCTTGAAATGTACCTTGAAATGTTAGTATACCCAAGAACGAGTGGTACAGGTGGTGAAACATTTCATAACTCTATTCCGAGCCCACCGCGGCTCCCAGCATGCAGTGCGGTGGGGTTTTGCAGTAAATGTCTGTCTTTCATTATGACTACACACTGTCCACTTCCGGGACTCTTGCAAAATGAGATTTCACCGGTGATGCCATCCAAAATCCCCTTTGGGTCACCGTAGTGGGGACAAAAGACTGTGGAGAGTTATGGTACAGAGGTGTACCATCCATCCATCTATCTTCAACCGTATCCGTAGTCGGGTCGCGGGGGCAACAGCTCCACCAGAGTGCTCCAAAGTCCAGTGAGTCGATGTGTTTCCTCCAACTGCGCCTTGGTCTGCCCCGGGGTCTCCTCCCAGTGGGACGTGCGTCGAGGACCTCCCTAGGGAGACGCCCGAGAGGCATCCTAACCAGATGCCCGAACCACCTAAGCTGGCTCCTTTCCAGGCGAAGGAGCAGCGGTTCCGAGTCCCTCTCGTGTGACTGAACTTCTCACCCTATCTCTAAGGGAGATGCCAGCCACCCGTCGAAGAAAACTCATTTCGACGGCTTGTATTCGCGACCTTACACTTTCGGTCATGACCCACACTTCATGACCATAGGTGAGAGTAGGAACGAAGATTGCTCGGTAGACAGAGAGCTTTGCCTTCTGGCTCAACTCTCTTTTCGTCACACCTCTCGTTGTGACGAGAGGTGTGCCAAAATAATTATAATTTTTTTCGAGTGATCAAAATAAATGATTTACTGCAAAGCCCCCGCGCGCACGCTGGGAGCTGCGGTGGGCTTGGGATGGAGTTATAAGATTCCTCACAGGTACCACTCGTTCTATAGCCTGGCCCAGACTGTGTGCTTTCTGGTCTAGAGCGGCGGGTGCGGCGGGGTCAAAAACAGGTGGTGGATCCTATTGGTTCACCAATCTGAGCACCCGCTCAGCTACGCATCCCGCACCCCTCATGATTCAGGCGACAACGCCTGCGTCACCTGCTCCTAGCCGGGCATGGTCAGACTAATATCACTGCATCTATATTACAATTTACAATTTACAATTTAGGCATTTAGCAGACGCTCTTAATCCAGAGCGACTTACATTAAGCAAGAACAAAAACATGGGAATACATCACATATGTAAAATGCATTTGTCAAGAAACATGCGTAAGCTAAGAACGTAACTAGAGCATATCTATATAATGACACTATACATATTAACTATACATATATGCTATACTATGCTGTACATATATACTATGAAGTGCTATGACTACATACAATGCAATTATTGTGCTGTCTACATGACATGCTATAAGTCTGTTTCAAATGCTATCTAAGTCTAAAAAGTGCTGTCTAAGGGTGTAGTCTGGAACTTCGGCATGGACGATTTATTTCCAAGGAGCGGGTAAAAAAAAGATTCCAACGTCACAGCAAAAAAAAGTCTCACTTTGAATTGTGAGCTCTGATTGGTCACCCACAACTCTAGGGTGAGTGAAATGTAATTCAAACGGAGAATCAAGCTTGGAGATCTGCTATTTTCGCTACTCATATGAGTCGTGAGCGACACAGTCACGAGACAAAGTATAAAATCAGGCTTTAGTGAGCGTTTGATTGCAGATCTGAAGTAATGCGTTGATTGTTTACAGGCAATACAGGGAGTGTAATCCCAGTTATGAAGCTACCTACACTGATCGGTGGCCTTACCATTTTGACCTGAGATCAGATTAAAAAAATGTCTTCTACATCCTGACAGTTTTCTGAAAAAGCTATGTTTCTATGTCAGTCGTTCTTCGATTTTTCAAAAATAGCAGACCTACAAGCTCGTAGCGCGCCACTCGGTGGCGCGCTATGAGCTTGTAGATCTGCTATTTTTCAATAGCTAAAGCATAACATAATGCTAACACCAAAAGGGGTTCCCGCCCAAAATGGGTTAAGGTGTTTGTTAATAAAGTTAAAGCTCTATATCCTTGGTGTTTTTTCAGTAACGAGGGTCTCCCCGTCTCCAGCTCTTTAGTAGGAAAACACATTTTCAATTGAGGCTTTTTGTGTAGCATATGCGCTCATATGCTTGTTGATACCAGTTGCCTCAAGGCATTACATTGTGGGATCTCCCTCTGCTCCTGTGCAGTGCATGTCATTATCTTTGGGGACAGGTCAATGGGTCACACAGATTACATTGTGGCTCTCCTGAGGCGGAATTTTGCGGGGGAGGGGGGAGGGGGGGTTGTGACAGGTTCCTCTAACAACATACCAGTTCTTTACCACTTTTCCTTGGGCGTCAGCGCAGCGCTCCGGGCAACTGCATAGCTGCGGTTTATACTTTAAGAGAATCGAGACTTGAGAGTGGTTTATTTTGCAATGTTACACAAAGTCATATACTATTTTTTTTTTTTTTTTTAATAACCTTTTATTGAATTTTTATGTTTTCACATAAAGATGAATCAAATGTATAGATAAAGTGAGACAAACTAGAAAGGTATAAATTATAAGCACAATACAAGAAAACAGACAAGAAAAACAAAAAGCACAGAAACAAAACAAACAAACAAAAGAAAATGGCGAGCAGCACATACACAATACAGTCACTTATTCATTACGGAAAAAAATATAAATACAAATATATACACATATATATACATATATAAGTAACACAACACACATGGGCACATCAGAAGGCAAATTGCAAGAGTACAGCTGGGGCTCTCCAATCCAATGAATCACTTCCTTTATAAATCACAGTAGATAGATCCCTGGGCAAGTAATCTATCAGCGGCTGCCAAATATTCATAAAGTTATTTTACTCTCTCTTTTAATTTGGCACTGAGCCTTTCCATTGGAAGAACTCTGTAAGTAAAATTGACAATTATAAATTTGATAGAAATAAATGTAAAGAACACTACGCAACTTAAACCTCTTAGGTCAGGGTATGACCATTTAAAAATGGCACATTATAGCACACATCAACACAATGCAATTCAAAGTGGTTTGCACAAAAAACACAAAAGAGAGCAAAATAAACACAGTATTAAAGTGCATTTAAATATATTTAAAAAAAAATACGTACAAATAAAACGGAAAGATAAGAGAGTAAAATTGCAGTGCTGATGAATTATTAAACAGTTAAAGGTAGGTTAAGTGATATGCTTTTGTTAAAATTGTGATAGACTGAGGGTTTGTTCTAGCCTGGCGCAGCCGGCCTTCATCTGCCTTTGCAATGCATATTGCAGTGCAACGCAGTGGTATATCGCAACGCAAGGCTACGTTTGAGTTTCCCTGTCTCTCCAGATCTTTAATGCACACAAAATGCAATTCCATCCAAACAGGAGAGAGAACTCAGACAGGATACAGGATAAAACAAGTGAAATTGGAGGTGATGACTTTTTGAAGTCAGAATTGGACCTGGAAACATATACAATTTTAGCTGACATGGTACTTTCTCCTGATTGGTTGAAAATGTGTAACAAAAATGTAATGCATTTTTGAATGGTGCACATCGCTCCGATGCCTGGCTTTGTGTGTCCCTATGTCTGTTTAGAGTAAAAAGGTACCGCTGGGTAACCACTGAGTGGCACTGTTGAGCAGCCGTCACACACACACACACACACACACACACACACACACACACACACACACACACACACACACACACACACACACACACACACACACACACTGCACCGCTCAATTCACACGTTGGTGTGATGTTTTTGTTTGTTGTAGAGAAGGGGAGACCACTGTTACTGAACAAACACTTACTGAAATGAATACTATCAGAATATAGTGCTTTAACTTTTTAACAAAAAACCCTAGAAGTACCCGTCCCTTACCCTAGAAGCAGAAGGCTCACATTTAGGGCCCTATTATCGCCAGTGCCTTACCGGTTATCCCTCAACGTTTTTCCCTTTTTTTTTACTATTTTGAAAAAAACATTTTAAAATTGTTCAACTAGCCGATCTACATCAATGGTAAGGCACTGTCGGGTGGAAACCTCATATGTCCAAAACTTGTACTTTTCAGGATTCAAATTCAAAAGTTGCAGATCTACAAGTTCAAAACGCTTCATGCCGCGTTTCGAGCTTATGGATCTGATATACTTTTGATGCTTTTGTGTGACACTGTAAATCAAGTATAGGGCATTCATTTACAAAAGGTTTGCGATAAGAGGTTTCTGCCAGACAGTGACAATATCACTTTTAGAATCCACTCGTATACTGTTCTACATCGTGCAAGTAACATTTTGAGCAGATGCTCAGATTTCTTACATGTTGTTCTGTTTTGTTATTTGTTATTTTAGACGCTCATATCCAGATTGTTTTACAATGGGCGCCTCCTTAAGAGTCATTATATTCCTACATGGCCTGCATTTATAGTAGCCTCAGTAACCTAATCTTTGATAGTAAAGAGTTCAGTCCAAACCGCAGCATTCAGACAATAGGTGTCGTGTCAGACATGTATCCCTAGGATATGTCTCTAGGATCGAAACATGGCAATAAAAAATACGATCTAGCTTCTGTGCTTTTTTCCCCTTTCAATAAAATACCTCAGGTGCTGCAAGTACAAGGGAATCTAAAACCACAATGGAAGTTTTACTTCCTGCCAGAGATTTGAACCCTGGGCCTCCCACATATACTGTATGACTACCACTTATTCAAGACGGATTCCCTTCCGCTTGGCCAGGGGGAGTTTGTGCTTATGAGCTTGAGACAGTACTACTTGTCAATCAGTATAATACGGGACAGGGTCTTAAACAGCTCAATATAAGAGCAGGGAGACCAGGCGGCAAGCATTCGCTCTTGGTAAAGAAGCCAAAACATAGTAATGGACAGTCATTAAAATGTATAGCTGATTCCCCAACTCTGACTGGTGTGAATGGTGACTAACTAGACTTTACACTATGTTTTATTACCTTAGTAAACCTTTTCAATCGCTATAGTTTCAGGTCATCTTCCCATAACATGATATGCATTAATGTAAATGATGGTCCTGTTCATTTTAAAATTGATAACGCCGGGTATATTTTCGGGGTTTGTGATTGGGTTCTGCTGAGTGATGACCAGCCTTGCTCCCCTTCCACACAATATAGGGCATAGCAGTGGGCGTGGTTTTCTGGCAACACTGAAAAAATGAAGCCTCTATCAAGCCATCCAGGATCCTGGTGATTCATGACCATAAAACCTTTGATTATGTGAAAACAATATATAAATATTGAATTATATGATATACTGCATTTAATAAATATCCTTTGTTTAGCGTTTGTTTGTTTGTTTTATGGTAATGATTCACCAGGATCTTGGATGGCTTGATTCTAGGCTTACAATAATTTATATAAATATTTTTGTAAATCCCTATGGGAAAAATGAATGGCAGATGTGTCAGTGGTGACAGAAAACCACACCCATGCACTGCTATGCCCGGGCCTATAGCATTAGTTTCCGGATGGTTTTCGGGAACGGAAATTCCAAGATGGTGGATTCGCTGAAATTGTGGCTTCAAAACGGATCTGTAGAAACAAACCAGCGAGACCAGATACAACCACCGTCCACCAGAGTTGTTAGTTGTGTTGTATTAACATACTCTACCATACAGATTCAAAAAACATTTTATTAATATTAATATAATATTACGGAATGCAGTTTTAACTCTGAGAGTGCACGTAACCAAATGGACCCATGCCAATTCGTGCACTCTCAGAGTTACAAATTGATACATTAATCAGAAAGGATTTCCACATTATGTGAATTGGCTTTGTTTTCATTCTCCCAGTGTAAATGTGTTGAGCTTATTTTAGTGCATACTTGATATTTTGAATAGAGAGAATGGCGTTTTGGCCACGATCTGGGAATGTGTCAAAACGCTGTGTCTGGACCGCCGTCGGGTTTTACGAAGAGGAGAAAAAAAACATTGAGGCGAATGAAGGCATAGCGAGAATGAAGGCATAGCGAGGCTGCGAGCTCTGATCAGAACCACGTTTAAGAAAGCCATTATTCTGTCACTGTGACACTGTGTCAATATTTCCCTGACCTTGACACAGTCACTGTGTCAACTTAGCAATGTTGAGTTAAGTATAAGTAAGTGTGTGTGTGTGTGTGTGTGTGTGTGTGTGTGTGTGTGTGTGTGTGTGTGTGTGCGTGTGCGTGCGTGTGTGTGCGTGCGTGTGCGCGCGTGCGCGTGGGTGTGCACGTGCGCGTGCGTGCGTTGAATGTTTTAGTGACCAATGACCAATTAAAAACCACAATACAAAAGCTTAAATAAACACCCTGATAACTGTAATTATAGGTGAAGCACATTAAGTTATTCAGAGGTTAAAAGTCCGCTAAAAGGCTGATTTGTTCTCTTAAATATTTATAAAATCATCTTAGTTGTTTAAGTCAGTGTGTATTAAGACCACAGACAGAGAATACACCCTCGCTCCTCATTCCGTGGTCCTCTTCTATGTCAGGTGGAAAGCTCGTATATGTCAAACACTGTTACTTTTCTCTCACTTAATAATAATTAGAAAGATGCAAAGATAACATATCTACAAACTCACAACACACCGCATCGCTTGTCCTCTGTTATGACGCCTTACTATGACAAAATTGGGCATTCATTTAAACGTCTAAATATGGAGATAGGAGGTTTCTGCCCGCGACAGCAATGTCCTACAATGTTTAGAGAAACCTCCAGAGTCTGCCAATTAACCTAATTGAAAAGTTATGTTAGTGTGCATGAATAATTCATAACACAGCCTCTGGAATTAGCACAGCAGTCAGAGAGGTGCAAATTCATTCTTCACTGCTACAGTACAGTCAGTGCGTGGAAGAAGTACTCAAACGTCTTTAGTAGGGATGTCCCGATCACGTTTCTTTGCTCCCGATCCGACTCCGATCATTTGATTTTGAGCATCTGCCGATACCGATTTTTCCCGATCTGATATTTATATTTTATAGAACTCGTTTATGCCATTTCACAATAGTACAATATCCCCAAATCACAGACAATTTCCAGTCTAATATCATGATATGGCTATAATATTGATAGGGATGTCCCGATCAAATTTTTTGGCTCCCGATCCGCTTCCGATCATTTGAAAATGTGATCAAGTCCACTCATTCCAGTTACATCAGGGTCTCCAAAGAGTCCTGGATTATAAGTATGAGTAGCAATAGAAATACTCTGTAAAGAGGTAAAGGTACTCATTATGCAGACTGACCCGTTTTACATTTAATACATGTGTTCATCGCTTTAACATTGCAGCTATATGCTGCTGTGTGCGTGCGTGCGTGCGTGCGTGCGTGCGTGCGTGCGTGCGTGCGTGCGTGCGTGCGTGCGTGCAGCATTCACGGTCAGTAACTGCAGCAGTCCTGCTCTGTCTGCTTTGAGTTGTGTTAACGTGGAACACGTGTGTGTGTTTGTGAAGCAATCTGACATGTCTACAGTGTTTAGTCTGTCGGGTGCTTCCGTTTACATCAACAAGTGACGAGTTCAACATCACCGCTGCATGTCGTCTCCTTGCATCAGCAAGATAGAAGCTGTAAGAACAACACATTAATGCAACACACTCAGTGGAAATCAAACAGACTTATTGAATCACCCTCTAACACTGTAATGTACAGTAGAATATGAGGGTTTGAACTGTGTCATACAAATAAAAGTACACTCTTCTACGGAAAATGTTCTCAAACTACTTTTAATTTTTATTTCACGGACCTCTACCTCTGGGAGCATACAAATGGAACCAAATGGACTTGAACTGGTCCATTTGGTTCCATGTGTGTGCTCTCATGGTTACTGTACAGACCTGTAAGGCCATTTAAGGATCCCTCAAGGATCTCTGGACCCTACTTTGAGACCCATTTCTTTAATATGGACATTTGTTTACCCGTAAAGGTAAACAAAGTTTGTGTCTCACAACGTTAAGTGACAACAAAACAATGAAAATGACCTTCACAGACGGTGTACGTACTTCTGGAAAGATGAAAGGTCGCAGACACTTCATAAAATGTCTCATACTGCAGGTTGTGAAGACTATAAGTAAACCGTGGATATACACAAGATCACATTCCCCTTGTTTACATTTTTGTGGCGATGGTGGCGTTGAGTCACAGACGGTACCAATGCTCAAAACTCCGAACATTGTAAGACACGTAGCGCGACGTCACCGTGTTGTTTACTTGTAAAAGCGCATCATGGTCCTGATACACTGTGATTGGACATATTATTATATATTTTTACTCTAGAGACAGCATTGAGCTTGTAGATCAGCTATTTTCACTATTCAGCATACAATACAATACAACACAAGTATACAAAGTAATTCCGACTTTTACATTTCATGTTGGTTCCTTCCATAAATTCCTGACACAAACATATTACTTATAGACTTTGATAAAGGTCATAGTCAGACATACAGATGTCTTCAAAAGTCATCCTTGTTCCTCGGCGAGGCAGCATGTTGTCAAAGTCAAGATTTAAATCAACACGATTACCTCTAATAAAGTAATCATGTGATTAACCCAGAAGTCTGAAGTCAGTTCAACCCAATAAATGTCAAAGTTGTCCACGGCAGATGCATAAACAAACACGAGCGCTCTCTCATCTCCCGGAGTGGCGCAACTTAAAGCCCTTAAACCCCCTTCTAATGATTCAGCAAACATTTTAGTTAGAAAATTGGACCGACGTTTTTCCAACCTCTCGAAGAAAGGGAGCCAAACTTCCTCCCAGAAATGCCACGCGCCGGTGTCTCTTACACCACGGCGTGCTAAGCACAGGATGGAGCCGTGTATGCCAATACCTCCACAATGTAAGGGCCTGATTGTGTACAAGGCTGCCCGGGTCACACTTAATGCTGCGCTGAGACACCCGAGCACGCTCACCACCAGCCAGTCTGCCAGCCAGGTCTTTTCCCTGGCTCCCACAGTCCTCTGAAAACAGCTCGGAATCAAGTCATCTCCCGGACACCAGTGAGGGCCAGGGCTGTCAGATGGCACTAAAGAGACACCATTAGGTCTCAGAGAGGTCACAGGTCACTTCTTGATGTACTCAGTACTCGAGACAAGTGTGGCTTTGTTGTATCTAGGAAGGGTTGTTCTGTGTGGTAGCTATAGTGTATTTGTTTTTTATTTTCTCCTGTACAGCACTTTGTAAACCCTGAGTTTTGAAACGTGCTGTATAAATGGATTGGATTGGATTGGATTGGATACGTGTATATCGTCTCTGTCAGTTGGAAAGCCAAAACGGCAAAAGTATCAGATCTACAAGCTCAACACGCAGCACAAAGCGACATTTCAAAGCTTGGGGATCTGCTACTCTTGATGGTTTTGTGTGATGCTGTAGTACGATCAAGTAGGGCATTATTTTACGAAAAAAACACAAAAAGGTAAAATTTGTTTATAAGAGTTTTTTTTCCCGACAACAACAATATGCAGGGATGGAACTTACAAGCCAAATGGAAGCTGACTTCACATCCCAACAGCCTTGCCTTTGTGATCTGTTGCATCTAAACCACTCAGGTTGTTGTCAGGGAAAGGTTCACTTTCTGTCCCCAGAGACAGAACTAAAGGTGGAGAAGCAGTGTTCAGTTTTTGCACCACATATCTGGAACCTTTAAATTATTTTAAATCAAATTAAAAACATTTAGGGATTTAATTATTAATTTCTGCTCTGTTTAACTTTTATTTTCTAACTATTGAATTCAATAACTTGTATTCAAATGTCAGTTTATTTATAGTGCAACATCACTCCAAGGGTGTGCGTTTGTGTCATACAACAAATTACATTACATTAAAGAAACACAGTAAAATGTGCCAGCAGCACACATGGTCAAACAATTACCATGCGGTAGTGCAAAGATGTCTTTCTATAATGTTTATTGTGTGCCTTGCCTTAATGCTCCTATTATGTTTTGTGTAAAGCACTTTGAATTGACTTGTTGAACTAAGCCTTGCAAATTTAAACCTACTGTCAAAATGTCAATCTAAGGAACATCAAACGTGTCCAGTAAATGCTCTGACAGCAGCTGTCTGTTGGGAGAGAGAAACTATTAGCTGCTCCATGATGGTTTTGATCCGCGGCCATATTTGTTTCAACCTGATTCATCTCACCGTCCCTTCCCTGCCAGTGAACACAGCTAAAGCATTTCCAGACATAAACTCAGGATCCCATTATTCATGATGAACAGCTCCAGTCCTACAGTAACACAACTGTATGTACTGTAGTAGTCTATAGGCTTTGCTCACTGGCTCCTGGGTGCAGCTGTGGGCTTCTGAGTGGAGTTGAGGATCAGAATCACAGGTTTACACACGTGAAAACGGAGGTGAAATTTGTTCTAGTGTGAGCTCCATCGTATTTGTTGTTTCCAGATAGAGAAAAAGAAAGTAGAGGGGGGGACAGTTTACACACAGCATATCCATCCGTGCAGTGTACACACTGCATGTACACATGAGGTTTAGACATAAGGTGCATGAACATACTGTGCTTATAGACAATAACTCGTTAAAATCGGAAACATCTGTGCCATTAAGGATGATGGCGTTGGCTGTTCAAACAGCAGATCTACAAGCTCACAGCGCTCACTTCATGCCGTGCTGCGAGCTTGTAGAGTACATCTGCTATTTTGAACCTTTTTGAAAAAGATTAAAAAAATCTACTGATTTAGAAGGCATTTGTAGAATGGGCCTCGGGTCTTACAGTGCAAGATGAGCATGCGTGCGTGGTTGTACATGAGATAAGGTGCAGAGTGTCAGTGCGAGGCGTGTATTCCTTGGTGTTGTGGTGGGTGGTGTTGTGGTGGGTGTGGTGTGGTGTACTGGTGATGGATGTGTGGAGTGGTTCGGGGAGCCAGTGCTGCTGTATATTTCTCACACATATTCAGTGGCATGTGACCATGTGACCCGGGGCGGCGCGGCACTCTGCCTGCCACACAGCTGGCTGTCATTAGAGCACACAGCAGCTGGCCTGATGGGGACAGGACACTCTCTGAGCTGTCCCGCCGTGTCCACTGTGACGACGGCAGTGGTGGAAAGTAGCATACCTTTACTTTCTGAGGTATTTGTAGTTTACTTGAGTATTTACAATTTACGATACTTTTACTTCTACATCTTGAATCCAAATATTGTACTTTTACTCTACTACATTTATTTGAATACTTTAGTTACTAATTAGTTTATAAAAAATGATTATTATTACAAAACATACATTGACCACTTCAGCCCTATATACATTTTGAAAATAGCCGATCTACAAGCTCACAATGCGTCACAAACGATGTGATGCATTGTGACCTTGTTGATCTGCTATTTTCAAATGATTTTTATACATTTGAAAACTTGTGAACATAATGAGTACTATTACTTTTGGTACTTTAAGTACAATCCTGTATATTGAATTCTAGAGTTTTACTTTACTTTACTATTTGTACATTGCAGTATTGATACTTTTAACACCACTGGACAACAGACACTTAATGGACACGGACTGGAGTCATTCATGGGCATGCTGTACTTAGAGAGATGTACTGTACTGTTTTAGCACAGGGGTTCTCAACGTTTTTGGCCGGGGACCCCCGGAAATGCTTTGGCAATGTCTCGGGACCCCCGCCCCGCCCCCTCCCGACCCCCAATATAAATTGACTGCTACAATAACCTTAAACCATTTTGGGCGGGAACCCCTTTTGGTGTTTTAAGCATTGTTATAATTTAGCTATTGAAAAATAGCAGATCTACAAGCCACTGAGTGGCGCGCTACGAGCTTGTAGGTCTGCTATTTTTGAAAAATCGTGAAAATAAAATTTTAAAAAAAATCTTTTTTTTTTCTTTTTTTTTTTTTTAAATAATTTGGGGACCCCCTAAAATAATTTGGCGACCCCCCGAGGGGTCGCGACCCACGGGTTGAGAACCCCTGCTTTACTGTACTGTTTTAGCAGACCAGTGATTCTCAACCTTATTTAATTTTGTCCCCAGTTTGTTATGCATTAGGCGAGTGGTTACCAAACTGGGGGTCGCGACCCCGAGGGAGGTCCCCAAATAATTTTGGGTTGTCCCCAGATTATTAACTCACTCAACAGTAAACATACTACAGTGCGAACAAGAAGGCACTGGAGCAGCTCAGACGATTTAGGCCCTTAGTTTATTATAACAGGGTGCAAGTAAAAAGTGACAACGTTTCGATGTGTAAGTTACATCTTCCTCAGGTCATATACTATATACAGTATAGGTGTATATAGAGTATCTGCACATTTCTAAAGTGACAATTTCATGACTGTTAAGACATCTTATATCAAATTGGTCAAATATTACGTAGGACATAGGCAAACAAAAAAAATAGCTCGCACTCGCACTATTTCATAATACGCCTCGCACTATTTCATAATACGCCTCGCACTATTTCATAATACGCCTCGCACTATTTCATAATACGCCTTGCACTATTTCATAATATTTATCTGTGGAATCGAGTGAAACTAAATGTAATGAAGTGCTTGTCAGCATGGGGGGATCCCCAGTTCAAATATGATTAATTGGGGGGGTCGCAGCCTGAAAAGTTTGGCAACCTTCGAATTTTGGTCCACTTACTCCCATTTGATATCCCAGGACCACCAAGGGTCCATTTGGACCCCTGGTGGTCCTGGGACCCCACCTTGAGAACCAGTGTAGGCTTACTATATAATGAAGCAAACGTCAGCTCAAATCACCGGTGTTCAGCAACGGTTAACATCAGCTAAAATATGCATCATTAGGCAACGGATTCTGGTGTTGTGTGATGTCAAGAGAGAGAGAGAGAGAGCGAGAGGGGATGAAGGGAAATGAAATGAAGGGAAAATGTACGTCATCTTGTCCCTATAACACAAACATTAAATGCAACATTAACAATAAAGAGAATGTAATGTTTGTGTTGGCACCGTTTGTTTTACATCACCATTACATCACCTAATCAACATGAGTTAGACTGTAATATATTAGCGCCCCTCACTTCACACGGGTGTGATTCTTTATCCTTTATACTAATGAATTCCTCCCCAGACACATGTGTGTGTTGTCACTGCTGTTGTACTGACTCACCTGCCAGTGAGGAGCCCTCACCGAGAGGACGTTGAGCCTTCGTGCTACTCCTCCCGCCCCACACTCCCTGCTGACATGTGCCGCCCCAGCCTGTAGAAGTACGCATGACATGACAGTTGACTTATGTAGCAGGATAAAAACAAAATCAGGTCGTCTTCCCTTCGACCTGTGTTCTTCCTGAAGCATAATGTATGCTGTGTTAGTCCCATATACAGTACAAGAAGCTCACGACACGTCACTGATGCGACGTCCTGCGTGAGCTTATAGATCGTACAACAACAACGCCGCACAGCAAAGTATTAATTGGGCTTAACTCACCGCTATCGTCATGCCAACGCTGATGCGTGGGACAGCGGAACAGGGGATACCCCTGCATGACATTGATGGAAGCGTGTCGCTGTTACCTGAATGGAAAAGCAGCCGCCTGCACCTTTCATTGGACCAATAAAAAAGCACTCAGTGAATGACAGACCCACTTTGAGCCGTCCTGGTGGAGAATGACAAGCTAGAACCTGATAGCAGCGGAGGGGAAGTAGCAGGTACTCACTCCCACTCAACCCGGGTTTGATGTAACGCCAGAGCCTGCTATACAGGAAGGATGTGGAACTGAAGCTGGAAGGAGGAGAGGAAAAAAAGGGGATGGAAAGCAATCTGTGAAAGGTGTACGGGCGTCTTACACCGTTCAAATGTTGTTTTCTTCTGCCGCGGTACAGAAATCCTTTAGTTTAGTTTTCTGGATTTGAACTTTGAACACCATTACAGGCCAAAGATCGACTACTAGCGCACAGGGAGGGGGTCCATGCCTCTGCTTTTGATACCACCACCACCTCCACCTCTCTGGTCTTTCCATTTTCATGCAGGCCGGTGGGGATATGTTTCTGCTTCTGGTGAGACTGAATTAAATACATGCATTTCCTTTTGTGAAATGTAGACTGTCAAATATGTTTGATGATATTACAATTTAACAATAAGAAATAAATAATGATGTTAACCACATTAACCCTGGCGCACCTATTTCCAGTAAACAAAGACATTTTATTAATTAATACTTCTCTCATATCATCATAATTAGGTTAATAAAACAAAAAGTGAACCTCAATTTAAATTTCACCAAAACAAACATTATATAGGGTTTAAATGTTAATGATTTATTTGTATTTATTTACTTTTTCAAATCGAACCCTGAACAGGCCTAAGAAAGCGCGTAGGAGCAGAATATAATCCAACCTTTCACAACCACCGACAAAAGAAAGAAATCCCCCGAAATCGTCCTCACAATAGCGTAGGACACACTCGATACCCTTGGGCTATGGAGGGGCAGCCCACCATGACCAGGCATTATTGTGATATGGCTAATTTGTCTGCCAATGTCAGGCCCAGAGAGCTCTGTGTCTCTCCTCCCACTCTGTTACAAATCACTGATAATTGCTCTATTACTCTGTCGCCAGGTCTCCGTGAGCGGTTTGTGGCGAGCGGCCCCTGGAGGGCCCCTGGAGGAGGCTGCTGCTTGGGATCTGCCTCACCTTGTCTGTCCAGCTCAGGTATGTCAGCCCTGAGGGGAGGGGAGCTAGTACTACCTCCCACACACTGGTGGAAGAAATATGTTTTACTTAAAAGTATCGATACCACGATATATAAAAAATACTGTTACACGTAATATATTTATAAAAAAAAGTGAAATACTCAAGTCAAGTGAAAGTACCTCAAATGTGCACTTAAGTGCAGAGTAGATATACCGAGTTACCCCCCCCCCCCCCCCCCCACCACCACCACCACCACCACACTGCTCTTAAGGGGATGTAGTCCCACAGAGAAAGCTGTCAATCACTTGACCTCCCAGTGTGACCAAAAAAATAAAAAGGTCTGTTCGTCAAGTTTTAGACGTTCAGCCATATAATTCTGACTATTAAGAGCTTTTAAAATGACGCTTTCTCTCTCCTCTTCTTCTCCCCTCTAATAGCTAGCACCCCCCCCCCCCCCCTCTCTCTCTCATGCTCCTTTGTTGGAGCTGTCAGTCAGAACACACTTTCACATGCTGATAATTACAACGTTCCAACTCCTTACCAACCTGTAGCATTCAGTCTGTCACTTCAACCAAAGCTTCTTGTTATGACATTGTGGATCTCAGCGGTTTCAGCAAGGTCATCTATTGAAGGGGTTTTCAGTGGCAACAACAAATGTGTTCCTTCTGTGGATTTAGCTTCTTTTTATGGCTCAGGTGTCTGAAAAAGGCATATTTAGATGACCCATCTTCATTTTTCACAAGATTATTTAAACCCTACTGTTCTTTCAGAGACACTAACAAACACCGTATTGCAAAGGTGGAAAACAGCAAATCATGTAGCTTCTATATTCAGCAGCCCATGCATCACTGCAGCGAGCGTTGCGGTGAAATAAAGCAGATAGCATCTATATCGTTATGATGATACCTAACAGGCTGCCAACTGTGATCATTTACAGCACAGGGAGGGTGCCACCGCACGCCAACGGCCGCCAGCTTGAAAAGTGGTCTCAATTAAAGTCCCTTCATAAATATTAAACACCACCTATCAACAGAGTTCTTCATATAAAAGATGTATCCTCTTGTATAAGCACGTGAGTATCAACATCCCAATGTCCTTCTGTAAATACAGCTCAGAGTCATGGGATCCGCGCACAGCGCTGCTTGTAATTCCAGACTGGGGCCAGGTTTTTATAAAGTGGGCAGGTTGCCAGCGCAGCACTTCCAGCAGCGTGTAACGCTAGGTAACACACGGCCAGGCGGTAGAACTAATGTTTGGACCAGGCTAACATGCTACGAGGGATCAGGTTCGTCCGGACAAGGGAGAGTTCTGGACAGCGCTGCTCCGTCTGTCACTAGACTGGACGGGACGCGCTGACAGACACAGAGCACTTGGAAGGCAGTGGTGGAAAGTGACTTAAAGTACATTTACTCAAGTATAGGGTCTTTTACTTTACTTGTAGTGTGTCCATTTGTAGATACTCCTACTTCACTACATCTCAAAGTCAAATATTGTGTAAATTTACATTGAAGATTTCCTATTTATATACTACTGTCCTATACGTATATCATTGTCACTGTGTCCTGTTTCTGTCATTGTGACGTAAGAATAAGAAAGCTTAAAAAACAAAAAAATAAACGACCGGTCTCAAGAGGCAAGTCAAACATTTGCAATGAAATGGTGTTATTCATATCCTTGTGAACTGAAAAGGGGCTTCGCAATATTCCCTTCACCAAAAGGGCATCTATCAAGTTTCCTTTACAGGCATCAGCACACCAAAGAAATTAATTTTTAAAAAGTTCAGGGCGTTTTCAAGAGCGTTTTGTCTCCTTTCAGAGGTGATTAATCGCACTGGGAATCTAGCATCATTGTTACATGAATAATAGCACGTGTTGCTAGATTATTCATCAGCTGTGGGCTAAAGTTGGTGGCCAGGAGTCAGCGTGACAGATGGATGCTGGATGGGTGCCAGGTGCAGGATACAGAGAGCTATTGGAGGTATTTGCAGTGCTGTGGTGTGAACGGTACGAATTGGACCAAAACCTGGACAGAGCTCAACAGTGAGATTCTGTGAGATTCCGGGAGTCAACATCCCGTTCATTATTTCCATAGAGAGTTCAGCATCGGTTTACTGCATCAGCAGTGGTGGAAAGTAACTATGTACGTTACGTATACTTATAGTACAATTTTGAGCATTTCCAAATTTTAAGAAGCCTACTTTAACTTTTTACCTTAACATCTACTCCATTACATCTCAGAGGCAATTATAGTCATTTTACTCCACTACAATAATTATTGGACAACTGTAAGTGGCAGCGGTGGCCGAACGGATTGCGGAGCGGTCTTGATACCGGAAGGTCGCCAGTTCGAATCAGCGGTCCGACACGTTAAAATTACCACCGCTGAAGTGCCCTTGAACAAGGCATTGAACCACTACGATGAAATGTTCTATGAGCAGGGCCTGGTTGGAAACAAGTTCTTGAGCTTAGCCCAGATACCCTGGGTAAATATAGTAATCATTTCATTTAATTTCATGTAGCTACTAGTTACTTTGTAGTAGTGATGCACGATATAATCGGTACCGTATCGAAATCCGCCATAAAAATGTCATATCAGATCGGTCTCAAAATAATCCAGATTATTTTCACTGATATTTCTGATGCAATATTATGTGCAATATTATTATGCAATATAATATTAATGTGACCGTCAATGGCTTTGTACTCACAGAGCAGCCAGTCTGCCTGTCTCTGTCTCTTTAAGAGCCAGCAAAACAAAAATTCAAGTTCAATATAAATATAATATAATAATATATTGGCTGATATGACCCCGCAAAAAATCGGAGATCGGATATCGGTGCATCTTGTCAGAACAGGTCGGCTATGGAGATCTAACATACAGACAGACAGACAGACAGACAGACAGACAGACAGACAGACAGACGAGGCATGAGTTATGCCTGTTAAAAGTGCCATTTATCGCTGTTAATATATTTTTTACATATATACAAGTGTAGAACGTTTCACGCAAATTGCTAAAAAATCCTGCCAGAAAATCAGGTTTAAGCTTTTTTTAAACTGCTCAAAATTATGGAAAATCTGCGGGTGGCGCTTACTGGTCAAAGTGACAGATGTGTTCCGCATGAGTCAAGGCACAAGTTCCATGGCTTTTGGCCAAACGAGGCATATATGCCTGTTCAAACGTTTCATTTTCAAACAATTGCTATAGCGCCCCCTCTTTGGCCAATTGGAGTAAGACTGGTTTCAGCGCTATTTGGCATGACTCTCTACTGAAAAGTTTCATAAACATGTGACTCTGCATGTACTGTATGTACAAGAAGAATTTTCATAAAGCTGCAATTTTCATTGGCTCATAAAAGCTCAATTTTTGAGGGGCACTAGCCCCTCCTATATTCAGCTATTACTGTATATATTTGTTTTACATAAACATTAAATTCCAATTGACAATGAATGGAGAATTTACGTCATATGTGTCTGAGCAAATCAGCTATTTCCGTCCTATACACAAACATTAAATTCCCATTAATCTCTCAAGAACAGATTTAGTACAGGAAATCTATGGAAAATACAGGATCAACCTCAAACTAATTGCAAAAAAACCAAACTCAGCTGATTTTGCATCTTCAATATATCCTAAATAACTGAAAAAAGTTGCCTGGAATTGTCTGAGGGGAAAGTGTTGAAAATGGCCTGTACAGTATGGCCACCATTGACATCCTATTATAAGGCAATATTTTCAAAATTTCTTTATGCTTTAAGTAGCATGTGACATGTCAAACTAGGGGGTTTTCATGATGCTGAATCCATTCCAAGCATTAGTTTTGCACAAAAACACTCATTGGGCTAAATTTGGCCATAGCAACTTGCCCAAATGTGATGATGTCAGCACATGGGCAAGTTGCTATGGCCAAATTCAGGATATATTGAAGATGCAAAATCAGCTGAGTTTGTTTTTTTTGCAATTAGATTGAGGTCAAATTACATTATTACTGGACTAATTCTGAGATGCGCTACAACAAACAGCAGAGGCGCAGTTTTTCCTTTTTTGCCGATGGGTTCCCAGATTGAATTCCCATTGACAATGAATGGAGAATTTATTTATGTATCTGAGCAAATGTTATGTCATGATGATGTACGATGATAAGAGCGCCCCCCCACACTTCACACGGGTGTGATTTCTCACTTATAAACTGGTGGTCCAAAGTGTGTGTGTAGAAAGTTTCATCCCAGGAGTAGATTCAATTTAAAAAAGGTCAGGTCAAAAGTCAGAACGCGAAAGTTATGGAGCAAATGCTGTATCGAAGTTGTATTGCTGACGGTCAAACGGTTCATGAGCTATGCCTGTTCAAAGTTTGGATTTTTAATTGAGTGCTATAGCGCCACCCTTTGGCCAATGGTTGTGGGCTTCGCGTCCTCACTGTTTGGCATAGCCCTCTACCATATTGCCAAGTTTTGCAAAAACCGACTGCACTATTAAGCCAGAACTGCTATTTTGGCGGAACAAGGAGAAGACACAAAAAACAGACAAATACAATTCAAGTTGAATGAATCTGGCTAAATGATCATTTTCCCTGCTGGAAGCATTCAGCTTTGGATAGGCAGTGGCTTATTTCTTAAAATATGCACACAGTCTTGTACCTTTGCCATTTATTAGCGTTTTCCAATAATATTTTAATGAACGGAAATGTTTTATTGTAATGCTTTACTAGGAGTCTGGTTGGCTTGATTCCAGGCTCAAATTGGGGGGAACGTTCGCCATAAATAACAGATCTACAAGCTCACAACCCGTATGTGTTATGTTGACCACATGTCTTCAAGTCCCGTTTTACGCACTCGGTCACAATCATCAGATTTGAAGAATAATTCGTAATAATAATTAATAATTAGTCATTATTAGCAAGTCCTTCATAGTTACTTGCAATTATAAATTCCACCTCGACTCTCTCACTCCTCACACACAGTGTCATGCAGAAAGTAATTCATCAAAGTGCATCATATTCACATTAGCATGCATGCCAATAAGCCAGCCTGCGCTCTACCAACCAGCCTCGTCACCTTGCAGCTGAACCTGATGTGCTGCTAATTGGGGAAGACATTCCCAGAGCTGTCATTAGGAAAGGGCGTTTCCTCCCAGAGCATAAACGTGCTGTCACCTTTGAACCCGGGCTAATTCATCACAGGGAGAAAACAGAGCATGTTCAACCCACCCACATAGCTGGTACAGGGACGGGCTGCTACAGACAGACAGACAGACAGACAGACAGACAGACAGACAGACAGACAGACAGACAGACAGACAGACAGACAGACAGTCAGACCATGGCAATGTCATAAAAACACAATAACAGATAAGAATGCAGCAGACAACAATAGTCAAGATAAATAACAATACTAAACCCCATGTAAAAGGTTTTAAAATGGTTTAAAATAACTAAAACAAACAGCATACAAGGCCGTAACACCATGGAAAAGTTCATTGTTCATTTTAGTTTGTTTAGCAGTCTAACAGCCTGCGGAGGAAAACTGCTCTTCAGCCTGCTTGTGCTGGCTTTGATGCTTTGATATCGCTTCCCTGAGGGCAACAATATGAAAAGACTATTATGGAGGTGTGTGGGGTCCTTTATGATTCTCTGAGACTTCTTGAGACAGCTGTACACCTCGACAGGTGTACAGCTCCTCCAAACTGGGCTGCCGACATCCAGTGATGCGCTCGGCTGAGCGCACCACCCTTTTGAGAGCATTATGGTCTGTGTACAGTAGCTTGGTGAAGCTGCTCATCAGCAGGCTCTCAATACTGCCGCTTATTACGGCTGGTGCAAGACACACGTTTTCGACCAATGGTCTCGATTCACAAGTTTGCGTGTGGAGGTGACACTATGCAAGACGACGCAAAATGCGTCACAGCTAGGCCCCAAATAGGCCCCGCCCATCAAACTTTTCCAACCCAGAAGAAGGGGTGAAAAGGGAGTATACGCTGGGTTAGCAACTGCATACAAACCGAAGTGTTTGTATCTCTGAACACTAAACAGGTGACATAGCTTGTAGACACAGTAAAATCCTAAATTTAATGCTCACTGTTGCACAAGGGGTGCAACAGTTAATCAAACTAATTGACTTAATCGATCCTAAAAAATAATTTTAATAGAATAATTTGATTGTGGATTTTTTTAAATAGCAAAAATAGCAGATCTACAAGCTTACAACATGGTGGTATGCGGTGCGTTCCGAAGTATAACGTATTGCTTCACTCACACTAATCAATTTAGGTTATAAAACATGTTTAAAAGATTTGTTTGTGACAATTCTCATAAACACATATTAAATAATTGCATCTCGCTTATTTAATTAATCACAAAAGTAGTAATAATTGATTGTTGCAGGCCTAAAGTGATGTATTTTGCTGTGTACTGTGGTAGCCGGATGACAGCAGAGTGCTGTCCTTGCGGAGGTTGAGTGTGACAAAGTGCTGAAACTGTCCCTTATAATCCACAGTGGCCGCCGATCATGTCGGCTGCACAACATGCAGAGGAGAGAAGTGGGGAACCTTCACCCTCCAGGCAGCAGTGAATCCTCCTTTAGACACTCTCTCCAGTGTGTGTTTCTCCTCTCTGCCTCGTCTCAAGGTGATTCTCACATCACGTCACATTATCCCACATTATCCACATTATGAATGAACAATAAAATGGTCTTTACCAAATAGTGGAAAAAGATAATTTTCAATATTAGTTTTTTTTTATAGCAGTGATGTAACCCGTTGTGAGCTTGTAGATCTGCTATTCGTACTATTAAATTATTTTTTTAATAGCAGTCGTGATGTGACGTGTGTTGTGAGGTTGTAGATCGGTAGATCTGCTATTTAAATAATTTTGAAAAATATTACATTTTCTTTCTCCTATGTTTGTCTTTAGTTCAAAATTTGTTTAGTATACGCATTGACAATAAAGGGAAAATGTACGTGTCGTTTACGTCATTTTGTCTCTTTATTGTTAATGGCATTTAATGTTTGTGTTGGCACCGTTTGTTTTATATCACCATTACATCACCTAATCAACATTACTTAGACTTTAATATATTAGCGCCCCTCACTTCACACGGGTGTGATTTTTTTTATTTTGTTTTGAAAAGCTTAGGATTTTTTATTTTATTTTTTGTCCGGACCCATTGTTTGGGACCCACTGCATTAGATGCTCTCACCCTTTGTGTTCTCCTCCCTGGCTCATTTCAAGGTGATTCACATCACATCCCATAATATCCCGTTTCACACAAAAAGTCAATGCTCATGGATTTGTTTACAATTCAACCATTCCAAAATCGCTATCAATGTTCCCGTACATTATTTATCATAGAGCTCTCATAAGGGTCAAATATAGACACGCAAGTAAGGTTCGCTATTGAATCGATAATTCTTTAGTATTTATTTGTAAATTGGTTGTTTTCATCAGCACAAACACAACATAATTCTACTGTAAAGTTGGTCTCAATAAAGACAATTGTATTGTAAAGGAATTAGGCCCTAGATTTATTGATGTGATCAGTCAGTTTTCCATATTTTAGAGTTGAGTCTAATTCACAGTGTTTTATTATTATTATTGTTATGAAACAACATGGTGTGCTGTGCTGTAGCATGAAGTTGGGAAATGTAAATAGTACTAGTATGTCCTTATTGAGGTATTGCTACTTACCGTAAGTAAAGGATTAGCCACCACTAGAAGCGTATCACTTACGTTGTGCGTGGTCCTGGCTGTGTACTGTGTGTGTATTGTATTGTGTCATGTGTCATTTTACATGTAACCTACATTCTCACTCACTCTTCATTTCATGTGCGCTGCTCCTGACCTGCATCCACTATGTCACACTGACATGTTTAATAAATACTGGCTGGACTCGGCAAGACGCACTGTTGGACAGTAATTAAGTAAGTACATTTACTTGATTACTCTACTTAACCACAACCTCTATACTCACACACCAAATCTCAGCGCCTAAAATAGCCAATACTCTAGATTGGGACTTTTTGGCGAATCACCCCCCCCTCCCAGAATATGGATGCTGGGTTTCAAGTAAATGTAAGTAAGCCTACCTGTACTCAGAACACGACCTATTGCACGGACAAAGGACAGTGAGGGGGGTTGGGGGAGCAGGACCTCCTGCTCTCTAGGAGGTCTCCGTCTTCAATCACTCACCACAAAAGCAACACAACGCGCCTCTGTAAATATTTCAGTTGCTCCGGCACCTTGCGGCAGGCGGGACTGTGCTGCTGCTGCGCGTGTGTGCGTGTGTGTGTGTGTGTGTGTGTGTGTGTGTGTGTGTGTGTGTGTGTGTGTGTGTGTGTGTGTGTGTGTGTGTGTGTGTGTGCGTGTGTGTGTGTGTGTGTGCGTGTGCGTGTGCGTGTGTGTTGGTGCGGGTGGAGGGTCTTTGTGTGTCTGCTTTGTGCTGCAGGCCTGTCAGACATGGCTGCTCTGTATAGGGACGCAGCAGAGCCTGCATGCATGCAACAGTGGAGGAGAGGATTAGGGCTCTGCTCCGCTGTGTCTGAGCGGCTGCCAGGCACGCTCTGTCACCTTGGCACAAGAGGACACAGTGTGCCACGCCATGGCGCTCTGTCACCTTGGCACAAGAGGACACAGTGTGCCACGGCGCTGGTCCTTGGTTAGTGCTGCTCTGCTGCGAGGTGCAAATCCAAGTTTGATTATCTCTGATTATGACTGTGGTCCATTCATCCATCCCAAAACTAGAAACCGCAGAACCAACATCTGGTTTGTTAGCAAGAGAGACTGACTTTTTGCAGACAGATTCGTGTGCGTGGGTGCGTGCGTGCGTGCGTGTGTGTGTGTGCGTGCGTGCGTGCGTGCGTGCTGATTTCCAAATAAAATTATGCACCATAACTTCCATAACACACCTGTTGCACATTCAGGCATATTTTACATAGGGACTACATAGTATATACAAAAGGTACATAAAGGCAATTTAAGTACAGTACTGTAACCTACATACAACTCAAAAACAACCAACAGTTTGGACTCCAAAAGGACTCATCCTCTATCCATGTATATGAAAGAGTCTATTATTTTGACACAACACAATGCACAGATTCTATCCTGAACAGCCCGATGTCAGTGGAGTGACTAGAAGTGATTTCCGTTTTAGGTGGATTGCTCCTTCATCCCTCAGGGAGTATTTCCAATAAGAGTAATGTCCCTCTGGTGCGTGGCCACCGCTCAACAATTTACGGGCAGATTACGGATTCTAATAAAAAAATTGCGGTCTTAATTAAAGAATCTGCTCCCCATTTTACGACGGTTGAGCCCCCCCACCCCCTGCCCCCCTTCCTTCCGCACCTATCCAATTTAATTATTCTGATGTACGTAATTAGCATGAGCTGGCCATTGTTGGCTTCATTTGCATATTATATTGGATAATTGAATGAGAGGGGCTGATGATTAAATTAGTGTGACAGACAGATGATTCAGCTCATTGAATGAGCGGATGGGGAATAGTATGTATACCTTTTGAATATTCATAAGCTACAGCGCACTTTCTGCTAATTTAAAAACAGTGGTTCTCAAAGTGGGGTCTGGGCACCCCCAGAGGTCCTTGAAGGGGATTCCAGGGGCCCCCCGATACATTGGTAAATAGAGCATCAAAATCTGTTTAAACGCTACTACTACATTTGAAAATAGCAGATTTAAAAGCTCACAACGCAGCACGATGCAGCATGCTGTGAGCTTCTCAAGCTCATCCCCAAATAAATCGCGAAAGAATTAGAAAAATGTTGAAACATCTTAACAACACAAATCTTGTATGGCGGTGTCCCTGGCGCATACTTATTTTCAGATGGGGTCTGTGGCCAAAGATATGATTTGGGGGTCTTTGACATGAAATCGTTTGAGAGCCACTGATTTAAAAAATGTGCAGCACTGAAGGAACATGTGGACCTGTGTGTATGTCACTCCTCAAACACTAAAATTAAATCCTCAGTCGTTGTTTGTGTTTTTAAGTGTTAAATAGCTCTATATTCTGTTCAGTAACCCTTACTCATCTCTTTAGTATACAGTCAGAAAATACATATTCAGGTTGGGATACTAGTTTTGTGTTCGTGCAAACAGAAGAGAGGACTACAGGATAAATAAATTGGAAGTGATGAAACAAATAAATGAGCACACAAAATTGGAACTGGTACACAAGCTGATTAATTAGTTTTGTTCTCTCTCCTGATTGGATGAAATTTGTAACCCACTGGAAAAAGGAATGTGTTTACTAAAGAGCAGGAGAGATGGGTGATGATTACTATAGTAACAGGGGGTATAGTACTATAGTAATGAGTATTATTATGAATATATGAGTATTATTAGAATATTGTCTTAACTTTTAACAAAATACAGTTTTTACTTGTACTTACAGCACCTTTAATGTGCTGTAAGAGTATTTTACTGTGTATGAGTTTTTCGACGTGTGAAGGTGTTTTGGGAGAGAGTGAAAAGCTTTTTGAACTGTTTAAAAAGTGTGGCTCCATCACGGAGGCCACGCGTTCACAGAGTGATAAGACAAATGAGACTGGTGTGTGTTGAAACTCATTTGTGAACTGACTCAGTGTAAACACAGACTGCTGGTGCCAGCCTACATGCCATTTAACACATTCAGAGCTGACACTGATTCTACGAATGCCTTCTCTATCACACTTTCAGGATTTTCCAAAAACGTTCAAAAATAGCTATAGTACAAGCTTGCAGCACGGCACAAAGTTACGTGCTATGCTTTATTTCAGACAGAAGTAACTTTCGATAACATAAGAGACATTTACAAAACATGGGAAAAAGATTTTTAAGTTTTAAGTTTTATAGTGCCATCCTACCTAATCAGCAGCAGGCTGCTGACAGCCCGGTAACAGCTCTTTATAGGGTTTGTTAGCGCCACTAATACCCACTATGATGCTGTTGTTAGACACTAACAGGTGCTACATAATATTGCCTTAACAGTGCCTCACACAGTGGGCACACCAACAGAAATAAACAACTGACTGGCAGTCTGGCACTCACCTAGGAACACCACCTATGCCACTCTAAGCCATTGCATGCCTTTCACTCTGTAAGAGGACCATACATGGGCTGTATACATATGCTCTGATCAGTGAACATTTTACAGAACACATCAAAAATATCGTTAAAAGCATATTGGCCTGAGCCTATTATTGGTGTCTGGAAGTAACCACCTAACTTTTTTTCGTTTTTGTTTTTGTCTTCATAAATCAATGCTATTGTACACCCTTTACGTCTGTGTGTTGGTTAATAACATATTGAACCAATGAAAAGTATTAAAAAGCGCTTTGATAAAAACCTAACTCTACTTGAGCTGGATGTTTTGTTTTGTTTTTCACTTCCTGAAAAAAAGATTGTAAGTTAGGTGTTAGGAGTTAGGTGGTTTCTTCCAGACAGCAGAGATATACAGTTGGAGGCCATCGATATTGTCCTTTTCTTTTTGCTGAGGTTTGCGTGATCTGCGCAAAAGGACAGTTAACCCATTTTGGGCGGGAACCCCTTTTGGTGTTTTAAACATTATGTTATAATTTAGCTATTGAAAAATAGCAGATCTACAAGCTCATAGCGCGCCACCGAGTGGCGCGCTACGAGCTTGTAGGTCTGCTATTTTTGAAAAATCGTGAAAATATTTATTTCAGAAAACTGGAGGATTTAGAAGGATTTTTTAAAATGTTGAGGTCAGGCCTAAATGGGTCAAATGATAAGGGACAATATCGGTGGCACCCAACTGTAATGTCATGTTTCTTTGTCATACTGTGAACGTTTCCTCAATAACGGTTGAGTATATATCAACAATTTAGACTCGAGGTCTGCTATTTTTGAATAGCCAATGCAAAAAAAGAAGAAATAAAACTCAAATGACACAGATGCATTCCTGGTTTTAATGGGGACATCGAGGGATAAAAATGATATATATATAAAAAAAAATCATTGCTTTAGCGTGATTGTTCGGTAACGGGGCTCTCCCTGTCTGTCCAAGTCTTTAGCAAACGGAAAACACATGATCAGTTCGGGATACCAAATGTATCCAATCAGGAGGGAGAACAAAGCTCCAATTATGTTCACACGCCTATGTTCTCTCCTGACCTGAACATGTATTTTCTTTTTACTAAAGAGCTGGAGAGACGGGGAGACCCTGTTACTGAACATGTAGCAGTGATTACTATCTCACTTCTAATGAAATATCATGTACACCCCCATTTAAACCAATTTTAAATGTATCTTTGGTGACCACATACAGCGCTGACACTCAGTTTAACTACCTTTACCTTATTTTATATACAATACATACATACAAAAATCAGACCCGTCTAACGGAGTGGTACTGTACTGTACCGTACCGTGCAATGAAAAACATGCAGGCAAACAGGCTTCAACAATGACAACTGTTGGCAAATTGATATGTCAAATATGGGATGTGTGGACACAGTCCACAGGAAAATCAGAGCACTTGTTTGAGCCAGAAAACCCCAGACCACAGAAAATCTACTGAATGTTAAAAGTTTTTTGGGTGCAGAAAACCTAAAATAAAATAGAAATAAGAAGTATTTTTTATGTCACAATCCCTTTAAAACAACTTTCTGTTTTGGGGGGACCCTGGCACAAAATATTTTCGGAAGGGGGTCTGTGGCCAAATACAAATACCATCAATTTGGGGGTCCTTGACATAAAAATGTTTGACAAGCGCTGGTTTATCATAACTGCATTTTATTAGTGGCTTAACTTCCCTCTTGCCCTACACAGTGCATGGTCCCGGGACCCTGGTTGGAATGTTTCCACGGTGAGGTCCATAGCAGGATAAATGTTTGGAGGGGGATATTTGGAACAGCTTTAGCCTTTCACATGCTAATGTAAGCACTGGCGGTACAAGAAAGCCCGGCCTGACCCGGGGGGCACGCGGTGACACAGCCCGCTGATTCAGTGCCGGCAGTCCACGTTTTGTTTATGTGTGCGCACAAGAAATAATGCACGTCATAAAAAGCAGAACTTTGAAGGGGAACCACTACCCCGGATGATGAATGCCCCCTGCTCCGAGGGTATAAATAACTCCTTGCAAAACATAGCGCTATAGAGCCACTGCGAGAGGGACTTCT
>NC_136808.1:14183538-14191038 GCF_951216825.1 Electrona antarctica | reverse complement strand
TTAACCTCCGTTCACAGTCATTGTGGCGCTCTTGAATGCATCACCATCCCCCCCCCCCCCCCCCCCCCTCACACACACACACACACACTGGGAGGGTGAGGGGGTCACACCATTGACCCTCTTGAACCGGCCCGTCTGTGGCATAGGTTGTTTGTGTTCCAGTGAGTTAAAGTTTACGCTCTCTTTGTTTCCTCTGAACGTTTAGCTTTACGGTTATGTAACGGGACGCCGTAAAAGAGGGGGGGCTCAGGTCGGGCTCTGTTTGAAGAACAGACACAGTTTGGGAGTCTTTAATTGGCAGAGTTTACGTGTGTTAATGCCTCGTCTTTAAAAAAAGGCTGATTCATCGGTTTGGAGCTACGGACCGTAACTTTTACCATCCTTCCCCCGCATCGTAGGGTTGCCAACCGTCCCTTGGAATACAGAATCAACTAAAATACATGTTGAACTGATAAGGAACACACTTTGTTCCTTTTTTTGGGGAATCAATCAATGATATACTGATATACTATAAAAGTTGTTAATATAATATACCAGTTTAAGACGACCTGAGTGAGGGTGAGCACGCATCCGCCTGGGTGACGGCAGACTGCTGGGCGAGTGCTGGCGCTTTGGCATGGGGGGGTCAGATCAACATATGGAATGAATTCTGTACTGGCCATATATGGAGCGTGTCTTGAGTGTTACAGGGTTTGATGAGGTCAGATCAACATATGGAATGTCAGAACAGGTCAGCTCCATCTAAGGGTGGCAGTGGGGGTAGTGTCTTGAGTCATTTTCTGGTGCTCCTTATTTCTCTTGGCATGATGGGTGTCCCATTTGAATTTCAGGTAGTTGGCATCAGAGACCCTATTTCCCACAATAGGGATGCTATAAGTGGTATTCTATGAGGTACATGGACAGACGTCATTTAGCCTGCAGCACTACCCCTTGGCTGAGAGAGAGATGAAACAGGGACCCCCACTCTATAAGATTGGCTTATGGGTGGATGGTGGGTGGGTGGGCATCTTAAACATAAAGGTCCCAAGACCCCACTTTGATAACCAGTGCTTTATGCATTGGCACGTTGGCAAGTTCAAATACCTGTAAAGTAACGTTCAGTGGGGACTGGGGAGCATAAGAGCTCAAAATAAAAAGGAGCCAAAAAAAGAAACGAGGCGCTTTTGAGTGTTTCCCAAGTGTTATTGGCAACCGTGAAATGAGTTCCTCACAAGTTGCAAAGGGACATTGAAAACAGGGCCGGCGGCGGACCTGGGCCAAGTTATATTACTCTGTGCAGGGGAGTGGGAGTGGGGCCGAGGCGAGGCCGCCCCAGAGCCATGCCGCTGTTGGTCCGGGTCGGGTTTTATGTCCTCCCCACAGTGCAACACTTGAGGAGGGACAATTTGTTTGGATGTTTGATGCTGTGGCACTGAACTGGCTGGAGGATTATATGAGATGGACCGCTGATTAGTGGTGGCTGGCTGTGGGTTAGAGAGTGTGTGGTTAGAGTGTGTGTGTGTGTGTGTGTGTGTGTGTGTGTGTGTGTGTGTGTGTGTGTGTGTGTGTGTGTGTGTGTGTGTGTGTGTGTGTGTGTGTGTGTGTGTGTGTGTGTGTGTGTGTGTGTGTGTGTGTGTGTGTGTGTGTGTGTGTGCTTGTGCGCGTGTGCGTGTGCGTGCGCGCAAGTCATTTCCCTAACACATGGGGCATCGGTTGTCCCCTGATCTGCCACCTCTGAACACAGGGAGAGTGACAGAATCCTTCATTTATTATTTTTAAGGGGCGCTAGCCCATCCTATGTCCAGCTTTTGGTGTACTGTATGTGCACAAACTTTGTCCTACACAAACATTAAGTTCCCATTGACAATGAATGGGCAATTTCACGTCAGTGTCTATTTTACGTCATGATGATGTCCCCCCCTCACTTCACATGGGTGTGATTTTTACTTAATTGATTTGTTTTAAACTTTCTTTTTATATGGGTATCATGTTGTTGCTCGGACATCCTTGATTGGACTTCATAGAAGCATTTCATCCAATTGGCCGCATTCCCATGGCGTCCATTTTGCTCTTACGTCATACAGACCTCGTCATACTAGTATGACGTAAGAACAAAATGGCCGCCGTGGGAATGTGGCCCATTGACTGCTGAGAAATTAATTCCTGGTGCTGGGAATTTCATTCTGAATTCATTATAGCCCCTGCTCTTGGCAGGTTATACGCGTTATTCGTCCTGGCAGCGAGAAGAGTCTTTCAGTTAATCCTGTGAAGCTTCACGCACTGCTCAGCCACTGTGGAAATACTACAGCACTGAAGATTCCCAGAGCCTCTCACAGGCGCACGCACACACTAACCCCTTTAAGTAAAAGTAGTAATACCAAAATATAGAAATTTCCTGTACACTCTAAATGTTTTACCAGAGTATGCACTGGCATTAATGTACATACAGAACCAATATAAAAGTACGTACATTTTTTTAAACATGTCATATATTTTGTTTGTTTGTGATATTTGTGATATTTCTACAGAGCCTCTCCATAGTTGTAATGTCAGCAACGCTTCAGTGATTTAGTTGGTTCCCATGAAGCAAGCAGATCGTTTATCGTCTATCGATTCGTTTGAACGCTGAGCAAGGTCACGGATTGTTCTCTTACGTAAAGGTCGGACTGGTGTCCTTGTGACCTGAGGCAAATCCTTTTCATAAGATCCTCGTCTTATATGAAATATTGCTCATTTTATTCATGTCATACTTGGGGGTTGGGGGGTGAACCCCTCCCACCCCCCAAGCATGACATAAGAGAAAAATGGCCGCTAGCCTGTGGCCAATTGACTGTCACATTCATTGTCGGCCGAGACATTAATTCATCATGCTGGGAGTTTCATTCTGAATTCATTACAGCCTCCTCCTCTTGCCAGAGTTTCTCATCCCGTTGTTCGAACATCGAGCAGAGTTACGGATTCTTGTCTTTCGTAAAAGTCAGGCTGGCGTCCACGTAACCCGAGGCTCATTCTTTCATAAGACCCTACATCTCTTGACAGCGCCTTGTAACCTTTGTTCGCGAGAAGTTATGTGTCTTCCCCTTCGCTATCAGTTTGCCTTTGAAACTTCGCCCAACTCCCGGGATAGATGAACCTCTGTGTACTTTTCCCCTCACGAGAGCACGCAGATCAGCGATTCAGTCTCAAGTGTAGTCCAAAACATCTTGCGACAGCCCTTCATTTGATCCGTCCAGAGGACCCTTTGAACGTCGCTGTAGAACTCTGTCCTGAGGGGCTTCACCCTCAGATGATAAAAAAGTGAATTATTGGTTTGTTTATCGTGCTCTTAAAGCCTAAAGTGCATTATTAAACAGAGAGCGCATTAAAAGGGGGGTATTGTTAAAAGTGTTTTAAAAATCTTGTAAATCCCCGTAATTTATGTCGCCAGTGGTCGCGGAGGCTCACCCCCACCTTCTGGTTTCAATTTGGCCTGGTCTGGGCTCCTCCGGGGTCGGTACCTGGGATGCTGCCGGCTTTTTCTTCCCAGGCACAATTTACTGACGTGACCCCTCCATGGGCCAGTGTTAACCTGAAGGTTAAGAAAGCAAGCTTGTTGGGCCGGAAAGTTGCCGGTTCCAATCTCACAGGGTTCATGGGGGTTGAGCTGGTGAAGCCGCTCTCTGCCTCTTATGATGGCTTTGGCTAATTTTCCGGAATTGTCTTTATTTGTATATTTATATTTATTTAATCACTTTAGCTCTATTATTTTATTTTATTTTTTGTAATCTTTTACATTTTTGAAACATTGAAGCATAATGACATGCCCAAACCAACTTTTTTTCTACATATTCTGGCATAAAAGTAGTGTGTTTGATGCAGTGGCATAGTGAAATGTTTTTACTATAGAAAACCCTGCAAATCTGTGTGTGTGTGTGTGTGTGTGTGTGTGTGTGTGTGTGTGTGTGTGTGTGTGTGTGTGTGTGTGTGCGTGTGCGTGTGCGTGTGTGTTCTCCATGACATTAAAACTGTTGTAGTGGATGCATCATCAAATCTACCTCAATCCAAATACAAAATGGCATAATTTTATCACCATGTAATATTCTTGTTCTGTGTGGATGTGGATTCCCAATGTGTACCTATAACGGCAGTAGCCTAGTTCTCAAATTTGTGCCGGGACCCCCAGAAGAGAAGATTTATGTTAAAGGAAATAAATTCAACATTATTCAAACATTTGAGAACCAATGGTGTGTATACGGCTCTTCAGAGGTAACCCCTTGAAAACAGTTCACAACGCGATGTGAGCTTGTAGATCTGCTATTTTTGCCAAAGGCATTTATTGTTGAAGACGGAATAAAGCGGTGCAAATACAGTTGTAACTCAAGTCCGTTTCACTAAGACTTGATTTACAGTTGTAGCTGAAGTCTGTTTCACTGAGAATGGAGAATTCAAGTGGTTAAATAAACACTGAGGATTTCACTGTGTGGGTTGAAGTCGAGGTCCAGCTGATGACTGTTTATGTCTAATATCCTCCCTGTCCTCCTCATGCAGGCGTACTGTCTGAAGAAAAACAGTAAAAACTTTGATATATCCTAAATAGAGCGTATTGCACATGCATAACGTGAGTTAAACGACGTTTAAAGTCTCTTAGCAATTAACCCATTCAGGCCTGACGTCGAAATTTAAAAAAAATGTTTTCTAAATCATGACAATTTTCTGAAAGATTTGAGGCACATTTTAACGATTTTTCAAAAATAGCAGACCTACAAGTTATGAGCTTGTAGATCTGCTATTTTTCAATAGCTAAATTATAACATAATGTTTAAAACACCAAAAGGGGTTCCCGCCCAAAATAGGTTAATGGACGTATGGGCTGTCAAGGCCAGAAAGTAGTTTTTTGTCACTCAGTATAGGCGTTCCCGCATTACTTCCGGATATGATGATGAGGATGTCACGTGCATATATACCGTCTATAAAAAAAACTCCACAGAGCAGTGGGTCAAAGTAACGTAAGTAGCCTACATTTACTCGAGACATGATGCGAAGCTTGCGAGACTATAGTTCAGGCAGATACACTCGAGAGGTTTGCACGCATGTGCAGCTCTGTGTGGGAGATGTAGTGTATGTGACTTGTCAAGCAGCTGATCAGTTGGCGGTCTTCTTAAGCTCACCTCATTCATTGCACTTCCTCCTGTTGTCAGTGTGTCTTTTGTTTGCTCCCACCACCGCCTTCTTGTTGAGTATTCACAGAGTATGGCATTTGAGTATTTCCGTATAGCGTCGTGACACGTGGACACATTTGGAAAACGTAATAATAAATTGTGAAATTCTGCATAATGGCTACTTTAAGACTATTTTGATGTCAATATATATAGGTATGTACACACTTTCTCTCTCAGACTGCAGAAGGAGAAATGTATAAAGTTTTGGTCTAATTGGGTGGAATATATTATTCCTTTGTGACCAGATTTTGTAGAGGCAAGGATTGAATGATTCCGTCTTACTCATGTCTCTCTTTTTTGGTTCTGTTGTTTTTATTTGAATTACTGCTCACAGTTTCAAATACTCCCTTATGTCTCCCTATGAGTATTATATTGTATTGTACTTTAATTTCTGTACATCATCCATCATCCATCTCTCCCATATGCTTTATTTTATTTTTATTCTTTTTTGTTCCTGTCTAAAAAATAATAATAAAAGAAACCTGTAGATAAAGAAATCCATTTTTTTTTAAATGGTTGTATAATATGATTGTGGATGTCCCTAAATAAAGAATTTAAAAAATATATATATATAGGTATGTACAGGAAATACAATATTTCCACATTGTGATATTGCTATACTTTTACTTAACCACTTAAACCCCATATGGTTATATATGTTTATTTTCTGTTATTATGGGGAAAGCTTTCGCTGAAGATAGCCGACCGACAAGCACAAGGTATCGCAAGCTTGTCTGATCTGTTGTTTTCTGCGAACGCCGCCCCCACAAGGATGCTGGGATGTAAGTGGTTAAGTACTCTCTTCCTCCCACCACTGCATGCATGGGACAGAGTCCCCCTGGGACCACCGCCCTGGCCTGGCCTGCCCCGGCTGTCTGCGGGGGCCACAAACGCGCCATGGTCCCCCCGGGAGCCCTTGCATGGCAGAGCCAACAATGGGTGGGAGCCGTCCCTTTGTGTGGATGCCCTCCTTAATCCAACTAGTTGGAGGAATGATTGGATTTTAATATTGGAGGGCCTGCAGCGTGATGCCGTGATGGACGACACCCGCTGAATGTGAGCTCCATGTCAGGCCAGGCAGGCTTCCATTAATGGTATTACTTCATTTCTTAAAGTGGCAGTAACGCCTGGGGAGAGAGGGAGGGAGGGAGGGAGAGAGAGAGAGAGAGAGAGAGAGAGAGAGAGAGAGAGAGAGAGAGAGAGAGAGGGAGGGAGAGAGAGAGAGAGAGAGAGAGAGAGAGGGAGAGAGAGAGGCCACCACAGTTGGCAGGCTGAGTCTCTCTCTCTCTCTCTCTCTCTCTCTCTCTCTCTCTCTCTCTCTCTTTCTCTCTCTCTCCTCCTCCCACTCTATCTCTTTATCTCTCTCTCCCCCTCCCCACTTTCTCGCTCTCCCCTTCTCTCCATTTCTTTCTCTCTCGCTTTCTCTCGCTCTCTTCGACTCACCTTTCTCTCTCTCTCCCTCTGTGGTTCTGATAGAACATTGTCCATGATGTGAACGCGGTCAATCTGACCTCACACAATGAAAGTCTTTCGGATTGAAATGACACGTCATAATTTACTAAACAACTTTTTATGATCTTAAAGACCCCCAATAAAACAGTATTATTTCACAACAGGTTTCTTTTTCCTTCCATCCCTGTACTCCAGGGATGCTCTGGTAGAGACGTCTTCCCCCGTCAACAACAGCAGTCCATCACGCCGCTGTCTGCCATAAAGCCCATCATTAGGACTGAGCTGAGTTCTGCGGCAGTCCATTGGAGTCAGATGAATTGAAACTGAATACTGGATGTTCTGCTTTTAAGGAACGTCCTGGACCCACACTGAGTGCTGCTCTCATTCCTGAACTCCTCGACTGACACTAGTGTGACCCTGAGAGGCAGAGGTGGAAAGAAGTGCTCCGCCATTTGCTATAGGAATACCACAATATAGAAATGTGTTCAACACTTTGTTTGAGTAAAAGCACAAAGGTATTGGTTTCAAAATATACTAAGAATACCAAAGTAATAGTACTCATTATGTACTCAATATTTGCCAAGCTTTCGAAAATAGCCAATCCGCAATTAAGCCCATCTAAAGTGTCACATCGCTATTTAGAAAAATCACAAAATTATACAGGCACTTAAAAGTGGAGGAGACCTGGCTAATCCCGTTCCGTTTTAAGCTTCACCCATCTGATGGCTGCTCAGATGGTCAGGATAAGCATTCAGGGGGGTGCAGTTAGTTAAGTGTCGGGGGCCAGGAATCGAAACTGGGACCTTCTGTTTCACAGGAGGCCTCTGTATGTACCCATTCAGCTATATGGCCGCCCGCTTGAGTAAATCGT
>NC_136808.1:14176038-14178538 GCF_951216825.1 Electrona antarctica | reverse complement strand
AGGGCCCTGTGATTGACAGACGCTGATTGGCCCTTCCACTTTTTGGCTTCTGCAAAACGCCCACCCAGCGCTTGGGGCCAGACCGTTCTGCATGTTCACGGGACGGTTTACCAGGTATAAACAATCTTTTTATATGTATTTTGTTTGGCCGACATGAATGCGGGGACACATTTCAGGAGGCCTCTCTCAAGACATGTCTTTAAACTACAGTTGACTGGAGTCCCTCTTGGCTCTGTACTAGTATCTCCCCTTTAGCTTTACGCTAAATATTTGCCAAAATTAGCAGCTTGTGATGTGTGGACACATTGCGAGCTTGTTTAGTTCTGCTCATTTTCTTTGAATGTTCGCCCCCAGAATGATAGGTTCAAGTGCATGGTTATAACTTCAGGTTTGACGCCTCTAAAGTTGAGAGTCACCCAAATGTGTGAGTGTAATGGACTGCACTGCAGTCAAAACATCACAGTGTTTTCACCCCTTTTTACATTATAAACAAGTTCTGATTCTAATGGAGTGCTATAAGTTATGCAGTGCCAGTATTAGCATAAATGCAACCTATACTGGTATATGTTAAGCCTAATCAAGATTCGGTTGATTAACATAACCACTGTTTGTAGAGACTTTATAATATGTCATTTGAAAATGGCTTTTCAAAACAACACCACACACAAATGTTCTTGGGCACCCTGAGGAATATGACAATTATTGTCAAGAAAGGGGACTGGAACATTAAACCTTCACCAAGTTTCCTTAAAACCATTAAGATGAATAGTTAAATACCAGTCTGACCACTACTTTTTTTTCAGTGAGGATTTTCCTGTGCGCTGTACCTGAGCGGGCCAGGCTGGTGGAATCTCCCCATGCAAGCAGCCTGGGTTATCTAATTACACATCATCTCTGCCAATTACAGTGTTACGTCACACCCTTAAATGGGGTCGTCCTTTTAATCATTCATGATCGGTTTCCACCCGCCTGCATGATGTCCACACAGTGCAAATGCTCTGAGTTAATTTAAGACATTTGTAACTCTGCGGATGTATAGGCCTACAAAAAAAAACATACACAACCCAGACCTTTGATTAAAGCGAGTTATGGTGGAAGAATTCTACATTGGATCAGGATTTAATTCCTATATGTCTCATTTCGAGTCAAATGGCCTTATTCTAATTTTTTCTGGCGTGGTCTAAAGCCTATATTATTCCGTGACTTCCGTCTGTATTGTATTTATTAAAGGTAGGCATATACATCTATTTAGCAGAGTAGGCCTCGGCTCGTAAGCTATTGTTGTGAAGTGAATGCAGAGCGAACGTCACAAAACACATGCTCCGGCTGTTTTAAATGAAGGGTATACCTCGGTACCCATTTTAACAGTGGAATGAGTGGATGCGCTTGGAAAATCGCGCGGCCGCAGGGAAGGATGATAATAATTAGGCTTTAGCCTAAACTGCGCACTGTTTATTTTGGTCCTATTAAGATAGCTAATAGAGAGGATATTTAAAGGTAAATAGATATGCCTATACGTTTCACCCTTGGAAGAGCACATTAAACACAATGCAAGTGAATCGGGGAAGGTGCCAGGTAGGTCAATGCGTGTTTTGAAAACAGAAGTGAAAACAAAACAATAAACAAATTGGTTGTGTGGAGAGAGAGAGAGAGAGAGAGAGAGAATAATAATAACCCAGCTCTTTTCTTTTCTTTTAACTTCTTGGTTCGTTTAAAATCGATTGTATGGTATAATTTAAACATTACCCTGTGATCTCATTTTTGACCCTTTGTTTGTCTGAAGAAAGGCTCGTTTTCTGCTAAAACATGTTTCCCTCTCTAGAAACGTTGAGTCCATGTTGCATGGTTTTCTGCAGCGGTCGGTCACATTCTTGTGTGTAAACGCCATTGTTATTCCATTTAAGCCTATCTTAATCTCGCAGCCATTATTTACTTATCTGTAAACTAACTATAGGCTCAGTTACACCTCTCTGTAGGCCTATAGGTCACTTTTTTGTATTCCCATGCATGAACATAATAATATGTTGGAAATAGCCGCAGTTTGTTTAGTTTTTTCCCCACATAACGAACAAATATTCGCAATAATAAGTCATCAATCCATGCGTAAAATCCGAGTTAATGGATCTTTGGGGTCATTTGGTTACATTTCTATACCCCCCCTCCCCCCCTTTCGCATGTCTGACAACACTATTTTATATACAACCTTATTATTATATGCGGCACGGTTGTTTTTTTTAAAAAAAGGGGACTGTAGGACTGTATTGTATATGCCTATTCGATTCGGGCTGCCGACTTGGCAGATCTTTTCATCTTTAAGGTCAATTAATTTGGGTCTGAGCTGTCATTCCATCTGACCTGTGCTGCCAGGGAATCATAACGCAATAACTGAACTATGACTGACCGCTGCGCTGCAGTGAAAATAAACTTACTGGACCCACAGTGTGCATGCAGTGCAGAGCAGAACACAGCCTCTCTCTATCCAAACCAACCAACCGCTCGT
>NC_136808.1:14086038-14171038 GCF_951216825.1 Electrona antarctica | reverse complement strand
ATCTCCGCAGGAATTCTGTGAACACTCATCCTGTATTTCTGTGGCAATCTAAATGATCCAAGTCATCTATCCTGTAGGGCAGGCCTACCTACCGCTGCATGCCGCCAGTAGTGATAACATGCAAGCCATGAATGCGATTATTCAGATAATGACAGTGAGCAGATTACTGCTAATGAGATCAATTATGAAATTAGCCGTAGCCTAAAGCAAACCACCAGCACTGTAGGCCTGTAAACAAGGCTAGTGACGCTCTGGTCAAAAGAAACTGAGAACATTGTGGATTAGTGACATTTTTTCACCGTCAATTATTAGCTTATATAGATAATATATTGTATATATATATACGACTTCGACTTTACATTCTAATTGACCAAAACAACAGTTTAAAAAGCGATTTTTAAGACACTGTGGGGCTTTTCTTTAGAAATAATTTGTTTTTGAACTGTTTAAGAGCATTAATAATCTCTCATAACAATGAGGCCAGGCCATAGGTAACTGAGTTCTAACAGGCCTATATAATATTGCGCTCGTTGTGTTGTGCAGAGCTAAAATAATAATTAAAAAACCGTATTTTTTTTAGTAGCCTAATATTAATAATAACGCTGTGTTAGACAGACCTGATAAGTGTAATGATCTGTTGGAGTGGATGTGTCCGGGGCTGATGGGGCTCTCCGCTCCGCTTCTCTCCAGCAGCAGGGAGTGATCGGCGCGGCACAGCAGCTCCTCTCCCCGCAGAGAGAACTCATCCCCCGGCAGCAGCTGCCTGCTGCACACCGAGCAGCGGAAGCACTCGATGTGGTACACGTTGTCCCGGGCCCGCATCACCAGGTCGCTGCTGCTGAAGCCCAGCTGGCATTTTGCGCATTTTATTCCAAACAGCCTGACCCCAAAAAAATGAAGGGAGGAAAAAATTGAAGTTCAATTTAGAATGCAGGCATTATTTTTTTTACGAGACTCTATATGCAGAGCAAGATCGGAATAAGCAGATAAGCAACAATAAACAAGGAAAATAAAAACATAAGAGTGCAGAGAGAAGAGTGTAGTGCCTCGCAACATAATATCATCTCATTCTTTAAAATAATAAGAAAACACGTCAATAACAAAAATCAACTGATTGAAGCAGACTGAAACATGACTTTCTGCATATATACTACATGGGCTCATTGCATGAAATTATGTTTTTTAACAATTAATTTCACTTATTTATAGTCAAGGAATTTGAGCGGAGATCGTCATTGTGTTTGAATTTATTTATATTTTCTTGTTTTGTAACTGAAAATAAGGAATAGCCATAGCCTCCCCCCCACAACAAAGATGTTTTGTGTAAATATTAAGGCCTGCATATTATAGGCCCCAATTTATATTCCCCAAATACACTCTTGTGCCCTTTCTTTCATAACAAAACTATTTTTGGGGGGGACATATAATTCCACTTGGTCTATTAATACGTACCTTACATAATCTCTTTTGCAATAAGTCTTCCCGTCCCGGACGAAGCAAGTGCAGGTCTCGTCCAGGTATTGGCTGCACTCGGCGCACTTCAGGCAGGCTGCGTGCCACTCCAGGTCGGGGGAAACTCTCAGTATGTACTGGTCATGGATCTGACTCCCACAGCCCACACACATCGCGAATCCGGGCTTCTCTGCACCACCAGAGCAGACATTTTAACTTTAATTTGAATTTCAAGGAACCCCCAGTTTGAAAAAGCATGAGGAACCCCCATAACAGAGGGTGTCACTTTTAGTGTCATTTTGTACACTCTCAGAGTTATAGACATGGTAGCCTATAGGCTAGGCCTATGCATATCACTGGACAAAACACTGCATGATATATCGCTCTTATTAAAAATAAAAATAAAGACAGAAATTAGCCACATTATTAATCTCATGCTGTTTTGAAGCGAACTTTTCACTCTCCTGCAGAGTAGACAAATAGCCCACACTAGTAGAATCAGGCTATTTCCTATTTCATAAATAAAAAAAGAAAATTACGCACGGCCTGACACCAAACATAATATGATATTATTTTTCTAAAAATGTCAAACGGAACATGCAGGGCTAATCCAGGTGGTAAACAAAAAATGTAGGCTATATGGCAGCAGCCCATATGATAAAAGCATAATATGCATTGGCAACACATTCCACATAGTGAAAATCACACATGACACCATCCATATACTTCCCTTTGGAACGACCGCTCCCCATATAGAAAATTTCCCCATGCACTATAAAAGCGTTTTAAAACAAACAAAAAATTGTATGGCGCGTGATATAGCCCATATTTATTGGCAATACTTGCACTTAAAAAGCACATGCACTATAGCCTACTTTTCCATATTATCCTATATATTTTAAAAACTTGAACCCGGAGTAACCTATACCCCTATTCTGGAGTAACATTCGTGAACTTATGTAGATCGGCTATTTTTGGCGAAATGATTTGGTGCAGCCTAGACTGGAAAAGCGGTCCAAGTATAGGCTATTCAGATCCAACTCAGGTTCGTTTCACAGAAATACTTGAGGGTTTAAGTGGTCAAAGAAGGGTTCCCTTTAAACCAGAAGGTAAACAAAAATATATAACGCGTGAAATAATAGCCCATAATAAATCCATATAGGCTACACCCCCACGTATAGGACCTATATATGCTATATTAAAAAAGCACAAACGACAACAATGCTGCACTTACTTTTGGAATGATCGCCCATATCACCCAAGAAAGAAGGGTTGAATATAACATCCAGCATACAGGACGGGTCAGGGGAGAGGGGCATTGAGGAGGACCTGGCGCTGCTGCCTCATATCTCACTGTCCGTCCCGTCCCGAGGCTGCACTGTCCCGTACAGCTACAAGCCCCCCTGACGTCATTAGCCCGATGACGACACACCAAATAATGTCCTATTGCATCCCCTCCTCGAGTGGTAGGCTACTACAATCAGTGCATCTTTTAGGGTAAAATGGTTCGTTGTGGGGCACAATCACGCTTTTGCATTATGGATATTTCGTTGTAATAAATCAAATTCCGTTTGGTTATTATAAGGCTGCTCTTCCCTTTCGTTTCGTCCGAGTGTTTTTGGCTGAATGAATCTCCTTTGGTTGGTGCGTCTGGGAAGCAGCTAGCGCACACGGACCATATCTGTTGTTGGTGGCGGACGGTGGTGAGGTGTACGTCAAATGACGCTGTGTTGACCTGCACTTCTTCTTTCTGAACAGTTCTTTAAGTTTGAGAGAATATTTGAAGAGCTTCAGTCGTAAATTTTCAGAGCGAGAACACAGGAGGGGAAACTTGACACCTTCATGCCCTCAGTGCTTCACTCAGTCCATCTATTCGAGGACATCGCCATCTACTGGAATATATGCAAAACTACACATTATTCCACGTTTGGCAGTTGCTTAGGTGTCTACAGTCAACAGATAACTACAGAATGTGGATGGATTGCACAAACATGTTCTCTCTCTTAAAAATTCAGGTTTTATGCCAATGGTTGTGTGTAAACCAACCATTGGCAACTCCCTGGCGGTGATTGTCGGTGCAAATACGTATCAGAACAATATCATTTCAACACTTAAACTAATATATAGGCTACATCATCACTTAGGCTATATATTATTTTGTCCTTGCATCCAAGAAGATAATGCAACAAAAAGTTGTATTGTTTTTAAACTTCCCACGCAGTATAATATCTATACCCAACAAAATGAGGCGTTTATGCGTATCCATAAAAACAAAAATAAATCTAAGACAATAATATAAACAATAAACATGTGATGCAAAACTATTCTGTCTGTCTGTCTGTCTGTCTGTCTGTCTGTCTGTCTGTCTGTCTGTCAGGCTATTTCATGATTTGTATTTTTTCTTTTTAACTGAAAAGCCTGTATGGACAGACAGCAACAACTAGTGTAGCAATAGTAGCATATTCACTTACGGTAAGTTAAGTTAAGTGACATTTTTAAGTAGCCTTGTATGTGCCATTCTGCAGAATACTTACACTTTAATTGTGACTTTGATTGCACTGCTTTTAATAGTAAACTCGCCTACTTTTCTCAACTTAAGTAAATGCGAGACCTTTATTATTTTGTAATCAGAGTAGGCCTATTTAGGGTGCGTTCGGAAATGCGTTCGGGAGCGCGCTCCCGGTGACTCGCATATTAGTTTGTATTGGCACTTTGGCAGTGCAGCTCCATATGCGTGCGCTCAGTGTGCCTGCCTATATCCGAACGCACCCTACTTTCACTTAAGTAAAACGTAACAACGTTTATTATTTTTAACCTGGTTTAGCCCAGACGATACATATCTTTTTAATTAGGCAATAAACCCATAAAACGCACTTGGAGTTGGGGGTCAAGTTCAAGACCATAACGTCGCAGTTGTAAAAATACTCTTTCAAACCAGTGAAATATGGGCCAGTAAGAACGACTCAAACTCAAAGCAATAAAACGATTCGTATTTACTGTTCAACTTTAAACCTTTATTTTGACACAATCCTACCGTATACCGGAAGCTGCTACGCTACTGTGGTTGCATTGACAGAAGTGTTGAGCTGTTTTATTTGTCTTCAGCTCAGCTCCAGTCCTCATCATCACAGTCATGTTCTCTGCATTAACCAGGACAAATGTGCTGCAGCTGGTAAGTAGACCTGCCTGAAGCTTTTACAGCCGTGTGGAACTCATTGAAATGTGGTTTAAAATGTCTTGATAGAATAATAGAAAGCATGTAGCTGAATGTCAACATTTAGTATGGGGTCATATGAGGACATGAGAACAGCTAGCTTAGAGTGCACTGTGCACAGCAGTTAGCCCCTTTACTATGCTCTCTAACTCTGCATTCTACTTACAATATCATATAAAATATGTTGAACATGTACCTGTTGTATTTTGTTTTTGCACATTATTAATGACATAAATAAATGTAATCCTACTCAATCCTCCCTGCTTTGTTGACATTCTGTGTGTCACATTAGGACACCAGTCCAGTGTTGGGTTCAGAGGTGCAAGTTCTCCCGAAGATGATTTATAATGCACCCGATTTGGCGTTTAAAGCTGCAATCCGATATTTATTCTACTGAATAAAACATTTTTAATCTGTAGAGTATGTTAATACAATTTATAACTAGTACATCTGTATGGTACAGTATGTTAACTAATAGCACATGCTGTACAATGGAGGTGGGTCTCCCTACTGTTCCATTAGACCCTGCTGTCAGGTAGGACAAGGTTGACAAGTAGTACTGCCTGATGCTAATAAGCACAACATATCCACCACTTTTTGTCTCCCATACAGTGTGTAACCACAATGGCAAGTTAGCCATGGTAGCTTGCCATTGTAAGTCCAGTAAGACGCCTGAGGTCAGGTGCATGCATCCGCCTCGTTGATGGCAGACTGCTGGGGGAGCACTGGTGCTTTGGCATGGGGGTGGGTCAGATCAAAAAAGGAATGAATTCTGTACTGGCCATATAAGGAGCATGTCGTGTACAGGGTTTGATGAGGGAAGATCAACATATGGAATGTCAGAACAGGTCATCTAGCTCCATACAGTATAAGGAGATCTAAGGGTGGTAGCGGGGACATTCTCTTGAGTGTACAGGGTTTGATGAGGGCCCAGGTAGGGCTGGGCCTTAATTTTCGGGCCTGTTGAGAACTCTAGTTTTCGCCGACTGCCAGGCGTGGCTGCACTAATAACTTTGGGGCAGGCCCGTCTAGAGTTTTGAATGGACAGGTGTAAGTCAGAAGGGAGACATCGAAGAGGAAGGATGGATGGGGAAGGATCAACATATGTAATGTCAGAACAGGTTCTGGAATATATCCATATATGGAGATCTTTGTGTCAAAAATAGCAGATTTGCTCGTCTACATATGATGTAAATTCTCCATTCATTGTCAATGGAAATGTAATGTTTGTGTAAGACAAATCTACACTATAGCTGAATATAGGAGGGGAAAACATTTGTATACATTCAAAGAATTAAGGATTACCTAAAGTAGCCTATTTTATGTAAAATGTAAGTCAACATAAGGGCCCTTTTGGTAGAAATGTAACCACATTTTCTATCGATTACTCACATGGAGACTTGAATTCATGGATTTCTTTGTTGTCTCCACCAGGCCAAAGGCATGGGGAGAGAGTATGTTTTGCACTCCGTCCGTGTGTCTGTCCGTCTGTCTGTGAACAGCTAATCTCCGGCACCGTTAACCCGGTTTCCAGAACGGCCTGTTGTAGCGCCACCAGGAGGCCGACTTTTGAAAAACACGTTTTTTTATATTACTCCTCCAGATTCTGTCCAAAAATCCCGCAAATCGTTACACAGTAGTCATGTGTTCTAGATGGATCTGTCCAATATTTCATATTCCATCCTAATTGGCTAACATTGGCTTTCAAAGTTTGCAGGATTGGCCCTTTTGAAACAAAATGCCTCAAATCATGAACGTAGCGTGCAATGTACGTGAAATCTTTCACAGACTTTCCTACTAGGCTGAGGAATATATCCCACCCTTTTCACATTGGCCTGTTATAGATTAATTATATGGATTTTTGCAAAACACATTTTTGGAACAAAATGCCTCAAATCATCAAATGGCACCCTTTTCACATTGGCCTATTATAGCGCCACCAGGAGGCCACAACCTGATCTGGCCTGGTGGAGACCTGTGCCTCGAGGGTCACTTTTTCTAGTTAGTTGTTTTTTTTTGTCGCATTCCTTAGCCAATAATTTGATGACCAGCAGTGGTTCCCTATGGAGACACAAAGGTGTTATTGTGTCTCCAAAGGAACTGGCACTGCTGATCATCAAATTGTTGGCTTAGGAATGCAACAAAAACAAAAGAATATCCATGACTTCATGAAGTCTCCATGGGGTGAATAATCAATAGGAAAATAAATCACACTTGTGTGACGTGAGGGGCGCTCTTATCATCATACATCATCACATTCCGGCCAATCACTTTTGGCGTCCTCATTTTTCTGTCCTCACTTTTTGGGGGGCGCTAGCCCCTCCTAAATTCAGCTATAGTGTAGATTGTTGTCCTAACACAAACATTAAATGGCATTGACAATGAATGGAGAATTAAGTCATATGTAGATGAGAAAATTGGCCATTTTCGTCCTACACATTAAATTCCCATTGACAATGAATGGAGAATTTACATCATTATGTGTCTGAGCAAATCGACATGTTACGCCATGATGATGTATACGATGATAAGAGCGCCCCTCACTTCATACGGGTGTGATTTTATCCTCTCATTCCGTGCTCAGCCAATGAAATCATCGCTTTGGGGTACACACAAACACACAAAGCTGGGCACAGGAGGGGCTAGCGACCCTCAAAGTATTTTTTTGGGCGAACTATACCTTTTAAGGGTCCATTTGACTTACATTTCCAGGACCCATAGGAGGTCCTCAGAGTCTCTACAGGCCACCAAAATATTTTTGTCATATTATGAACTTGTTTTATATTAATCACATGAACTCTAGTGTTCCTGGTTTTGGCAGAACATTTGCAGAAAATAGATTTGGTGTAGGGGGAAAAGCAGATCAAGTACAGAGCCAATTGGGTCAAGTAAAGTTTACTAAGTGTTGATGGTTTTATGGTTTAAGAAGTGGTTGGTTTGGTTAAATGTCTGAAGCATACTCATTAATAAAAACATCAATTTACAACACTGATGATAGTGCTATGTGTGTCTATTCAGCTATCTATGAAATATATGAACAAGTTTAATCTGCAACACAATTTTAAACACGTTGTAGACCCCTTGCTGTAAGCAAGGCAGTAAATCGGATTTCACTTTCCTGTTATATCCTGGCTCTGTTCTTGTTTGATTTGACTGTGTCTGTGATACAACTCCCTGTGTTTACAGTGTGGTCTGCATTGGGGAGGTTCAGACCAGTTAGTTTATCATGATGACAGTCAGGTTAGTAATGCACCAATATATTTGTGCCCCTAATCTGAGTTCCCAGAAGTTCTCGGCAGCTCTCGCAGGCGAAGGGACCCCATACAAAATTTGTGTTATTAAAATGTGTAATCTTTCTTTTTTTAAATGTTCACATTTGTATATTTTTCACATAGCCGATCATGCATATAGGCTATATGCATCGGCTATAGGGTTAGCTATATTAACACATTTTGCTGGTGCTCCCCTGGAACCCCTTTAAGGACCCCTAGGGGTCCCCAGACGGTCCAGACCTCACTTTGACCCCCTTTCCACCGGAAAAGGTTCCAAAATTGGTGGGAAAAACTAGACCTATATTAAATTGTTTATATGATCAATACAAGTAAATTAATAAATGATAACCCTTCCACAGTAGTAGCTTTTTCATATTTTCGATTATTTTGCATATTTTCCTTCATAATGCCTCATTTGCATATTTAAAAATCACACCCGTGTGAACTGAGTGGTGCAAGGTCTTATATAGCCTGATCAGCTGTGGTCTGATGTAATGTCAGTGACCATAGTAACCATTCTCATTTTTTGGGGGTCCCACGTACAGGTACACACACGTACAGGTACACACATACATAGATACATAGATTGTTGGAGTGGTTTGCACCACTCAAAAATGTAAAATTTGTAATACAATAAATCATTGTCTTTGTGTAAGTACTCAATTGGGGAGGTTTCATGGTGATAACAATCTAATATAGGTATGGTTTTGCCCACTCAATTTAACGTTCCAATGTTGGAGCTCTGGCTCATGGACTAAGAACCAAAAAGAAGTGAACCGGTTCCCATTGGGAACCAACCGGTGGAAAGGGGGCCTTTGAGAACCACTGCTGTAGGTCTATATCCCACATTGAACCAGTTTGTCATGACAGTGACACAGCATTGGCTCTACTGTCCTCGGACTGAAGGTTAAATGAGGTTGCTCAGGACCTTTATCTGTAATGTTGCTATGTCTGGCTTCACTCACAGTGCCAGCAGCCCAGCACTGCCCCCGCTGCACAGTGGCTGGCGTTAGCCCCTCCTATATCCAGCTGTTGGTGTGTGTGTGCACAAACTGTCCTACACAAACATTACATTCCCATTGACAATGAATGGACAATGTTACGTCATAGTGTCTGAGCAAATAGACATAGGGCTCCATCTTGCGCCACCCCTTATCCCTTATCCCTAAACCTATTTGCCATTTTTTACTATTTTAAAACATTTAAAAATAGTTCAACTAGCCAATCTACATCGACACGTTGTTAGCTTGTAGATCGTCTATTTGTACTATTTTAAAATGTTTTAAAATAGTAAAAAATGGCAAATAAGTTTAGGGATAAGGGGTAAGGGGTGGCGCAAGATATAGGGCAGGGTTCCCCAATAGGCGGCCCGTGGGCCATTTGTCAAACTGGGCATCCTTTTCAAATGGGGTCTTGCCCTGAAAATGAATTTTCAGGGCAAGACCTCGACCTCGTGCGTGCGGACTCGGCCCCCAGCCTGGTACCCTAGTCAAAATATGGCCCTTGAGGAAAATTAATTGGGGAACCCTGATATAGGGCATAGTGTGTATTTTATGTCATGATGATGTACGATGATAAGAGCAGCCCTATAGGCGCTAGCCCCTCCTATATACAGGTTTAATGTTTGTTTTGTTCAATGTTTGTTTTAAAAATGCCATTGACAATGAAGAGAAAATGTATGTCATCTTGTCCCTAACACAAACATTAAAGGCCATTAACAATAAAGACAATTTAAAAAAGTTAAAGTTTGTTTTACATCATCATTACATCATCTAATCATAGCAACATGAGTTAGACTTTAATATAGTAGAGTTAGATTAATAGAGGTTACACGTAAAACGATTTTGCAACCCATTTTTTTCCCTTATTGGCTATTGATGATATCTTGGGTGAGTAAAAGGTACTGTGATCGGTGCAATGCGATCGAGTCGGTTGGGTATGTATGTCAGGGTAAAAATAGTGGTCTCTTATTGGCTCCTCGATGTTGTAAGATAAGAGGGCCCCACACTTCACACAGGTGTGATGTTTTTGATATGCAGATAACTTCCAGTTATTAATTTCCAAAGCATTGGACACATAGTTAAGCTATAGACAGCAGCCGATCGCTACTTAACTCTGTAACCGCGTGCGTGCGTGCGTGCGTGCGTGCGTGCGTGCGTGCGTGCGTGCGTGCGTACAAAGACAGGAAGTACTATACTTCATATAAGTTTCACCAACATCTTTCTTCATCACTGTTGTGTCCCTTTTTGTGATTATCACTATTGCTTGCTCTTTGCTGTTCATTCATAGATGACTTGTCCCTGGCATACCCATTACATTACCCATTCTCTGTTCTGGTTAATTTTCCCATAGCCTTTGATTGGCCCCGGCAGCAGATTTGAACCGTAAACACACGTTGAAGGTGTCATAATTTGCCTTCTTCTAACATCGTTATTTTTTTTAAATACAAGCTGTGTGTGTACTGTTATTGTATGCTTCCTAAAAGCTTACAATAGCTTTACATTTGCTGTCAAAGATTGATGGGGCACCCTGGTGGGGTAAAACACCTGCCCACCATCCTGATCTGGCTTTCTGACCGTCTATATACGAACAAAATGGTCTGTGCTGGGTGGAGGGCAGTGAGGGTGATCTGTGCTCGGTGGAGGGCAGCCAGGCAGTGAGGGTGATCTGTGCTGGGTGGAGGGCAGTGAGGGTGATCTGTGCTGGGTGGAGGGCAATGAGGGTGATCTGTGCTGGGTGGAGGGCAGTGAGGGTGATCTATACTGGGTGGAGGGCAGCCAGGCAGTGAGGGTGATCTATGCTGGGTGGAGGGCAATGAGGGTGATCTGTGCTGGGTGGAGGGCAGTGAGGGTGATCTGTGCTGGGTGGAGGGCAGCCAGGCAGTGAGGGTGATCTGTGCTGGGTGGAGGGCAGTCAGGGTGATCTTTGTTACTGCACACGTGTATTCCTTTCGGCTGTCAGCCGGGAATGTTGAACAGGAGGAGATGGAGGCGCTATTTCCTCCCAGTGGGGATACAACAGCAGTGTCAGAATGTATTGGCATAATGACTAAATTGGGAGGGAATAAAGGGCAAAAAAATATTTTTCTACTCTACTTATCTAATTATCTCCAATTATATATAAAAAAATAACAAAGATTGATGTTTGAATCCTGAACATCACATTGCTCTAGTCTGCATGCAATGCAAATGCAAATTCAACGTTGTCCCCTTACCTGTCTTGTCTTGCAGCGCAGTCTCCTGCACAGGTGTCAGAGCACCCTGGTAGTGGCAGAGCATGAAAATGGCAAGCTGACAGCCATCACACTGAATGCCATCACCGCTGCCACCAAAGTGGGAGGAGAGGTGTCATGTCTGGTGGCTGGGACCGACTGCTCCACGGTACGGTAGGCCTGCCGTGTCCACACACAGGTTACATTTTCCTTCCCGATATCGATTCTCATAGCTTGCGTATCGGTCGATACTGAGAGAGTACCCGATCCGATACCATTGTGTAATTTAGACAAATCTAGGGCAGTTGTTCCCAAAGTGGGGTCCAGGGACCCCTCTTGGGTTCCTTTAGGGTTCCAAATGGACTCTTACAGGTCAAGTAAAAAAAAAAGTTCAACAAAATTGACCCTTACAGGTCCATTTGGTTCCCTTTGTACACTCTCAGAGTTATGGGGGTCATTGAAATGTGAAGGTTTGAGAACCACTGAACTAGTTATGAATACAAATTCCATTGTTGTGCAGCTACAAGTTAGTAAAATTACATTGTAAATAGTACAGTAAGAGTATAGACATCAACGTGCAACATCAACTGAAGCAATCAAAATATGTAAAAATAATATAATGTGATAAATCGGAATCGGATAATTGGAATGGCATTGACAGGCTTACTTGCCGATACCGATTTCTGATACCGATACCGATTTAGGAATATATGTATAGGTATCTATCTGAACAACTCTATGACACTTAAAAGCACATTTTAAGATCTACTCAGACTTTTGTGTGCACACCAGACAGTTCTTAAGTTGCTTGATTCAATTTTATATATTTGGTTTCAAATGAATCATGAACGTGTGGGAAACACTTCTATCCTTCTTATGGTTGTGTTGGTGTAGGTTGCTGAACAGATCAGTAAGGTCCAGGGGGTCAAGAAGATTCTGGTGGCTCAACACGACTGCTATAAAGGCCTCCTACCAGGTAAACTAAGTACACTGATGGAAGTCCTGTTATGTATAAAAGTAAGCATAATTAACCACTTGGACCCTGTATACTTCATATACCGGAGTCCCACAGTGGTCTATATTCTAGGGCTAGGCCATCTCCTTTTCCCCTCTACACAAAATCTGTCCACTGAACTTAACCGATCCAGAGTTGTCATTTGGCTGTTTTTGCTGAATGTTCATCCCGGATAGAGATGCTCAGGGCCGGATTTACAGCAATGGGGGCCCCTAGGTGAAATTTCAGGGGCCCCCTCGGCCGTGCAGTGTGCAATTTGGCTGCACGGCGAAAACAATGAGAGAGAGAGAGCTGTCTGACAGCAGAGCAGAAGCTCTCAATGTTTTAACCATAATTCAACTAAATATACAATAACTGAACACAAATCTCACTTGAATTGGTTTGCAATACTTCACAATTTCATCATTGTAAAGAATTGTCGGGGGCCCCCGGGTTGCAGCCCACCCTACCCCAATGGTAAATCCGGGCCTGGAGATGCTAGCTTTCATGTGGTTAATTATAATAAGAAAAGCAATACTTATATTTATATACCAGTTGGCGGTTAATATTATTACAATTTCCATTTTATTTTTAACCGATTTATTTGCTAAATTATTTCATTAACCTAAGAGTCAGTCTTTGTGCTATAACATTAAAACCCTAATCAGTCCTACATGTATATGTCTCTCTACAGAGGAATTAACGCCACTGATCCTGGCCTCTCAGAGCCAGTTTAACTTCACTCACATCTGTGCAGGAGCCTCTGCTTTTGGAAAGGTCAGTCACATAATCCACTGTTGCTTTGGAATTCTCTCTTTCACAACTCGACTTTAGGGAACCCCTTTTGGTGTTTAAAGCATTATGTTATACTTTAGCTATTGAAAAATAGCAGATCTACAAGCTCATAGCGCGGCACCGAGTGCCGCGCTACGAGCTTGTAGATCTGCTATTTTTGAAAAATCGTGAAATTGTGGCGCAAATCTTTGAAAATATATTCTTTCAGAGCGAACGTTTTCACTCAAATCTTTGCTTCCGGGGGTGTCTGGAACAACATATTTTCAGATGGGGGGGCCGCGGCCAAAATACATAATTCTGGGGGTTCTTGACATGAACTGTTGAGCACCACTGACATAGAAACATGAGGTATTTCAGAAAACGTCAGGCCTAAGTGGGTTAATCATCTTTCCAATGAACACAACAATAAATCATGGGAAGAATAGAATGACCACCATCATTTTTAAACATATTTTATAATTACAAAAATAAATGCCTGCAAATGAAAAGGATATAAATAATCTTAATTTGTGATTATTCATATTAAACCAATGTAGGTATAATCCAATATACCGTAGGCTACATATCAATATGTTCGATATCTTCTTGTGCATTGTGGTTCAATAATTAATATTGATTCCATTATTTGCCCCACCCTTGTCAGATCATGTGACTGTATATTTGTCAGTAGCAAGGAACACCCAAGATTATGAAAGTGTCTTTTGTCATGAAACTACTTACCTGGCAGATATATTCAGTATATCGTCTCTGTCGGGTGGAAACCTTATATGTCCAAAACTGTTACTTTTCAGGATGCCCTACTTGTGTAGTATAGGGCATTATTTTGTGTTGCGCAGAAGTAGTGAGAATAATAACCAATCAATCTCACAACACGTTGCATCGCGGCGCCTTGTGAGCTTGTCGGAACACAGCTTCCCATCTCGTTGCTGTCGGGCAGAAACCATCTCCATATATATCCAACACTTTGTGTGGTGCAAACCACTCCAACAACTGGCTTTGTTAGTACCCGTGTGTGTTTGTGCCTGTACGGGTGAGCATGGTTGCTATGGTTAGTATGTGACGTCACTGACATCACCGACATCACGTCAGAGTGATCTAAAAAAAGTAAATGTGTAGTTGCACCACTCAGTTCACACAGGTGTGATTTTTTGAGTGGTGCCCTACTTAATCATACTACAGCTTCACACAAATGATAAACAGTAGCAGATAAGCAAGCCCGAAACGCGTTTCGAGCTTGTAGATCTGCTACATTTGAATTTGAATCCTGAATATGGACGCATGAGGTTTCCACCCGACAGAGAAGATTTCCTGAAAAGTAACCATTTTATACACAATGCCTGGCTGACAGTAAGGATAATAGTGACGTCCCCAGGAATGCGTTGCCTCAATGAAGCCACATGCGCGGATAGTTTATCTGACTATGCATTTTTTAACATTACGCCTTTAATGCGTCTGAAAGTTTTGTTCCATTTCAATTTCATAAGGAGGGGATCTTCAGTCACAGTGTAGAACTACTCTCAATTACCTCCTCTTGTAATCTGTCATTCCGCAATAGAACTGTCAACTCAAAGATCATAATGGCATTCCAATTGAGTTAGGATGCATTAAACAATATCTTTATGTATTGTAATCCAGCTCATATTGACTGAGACCGGGCTGGAGCGTGATTTCCCTGAGTAGATGAATCCTTTTCAGATGATGCATCTTAATCTCCTGGATTTGATTGCACTTTCGCTGGGGAAAAAACATCAGTACTTGTTTGTTTAAGACGGGTCTGATTGCCGCATTCCATTTCCGAGCAAGGCCTCTGAATGTTTTTTTTAATATATCTGAGCAACACACTACAGTGTGTGTGTGTGTGTGTGTACATAAACATTCATTAACCACTTAAGCCCTATTCTTAATTGTACGATGAATAGTGAAATTAGCTGATCTACAAGCTCATGTGAAGTCATTGTGAACTTGTATTACGCATATCACATCGCATCATGACATGTTGTGCGAGCTTGTAGATACAGTAGGCTATTTTTGTTATTCTACTATAAAATGAACAAAACTTTTACTGTAAACTGACTTTACTCCCAACGGAAATTATATAGCACTAATTTCCAGAGCCTGCTCTAACCGTGCCATTGTAAATAAAGTTATCCCCCAGACGTAGTGTCCTTTCAGGGTCGGTTTACTGCAGGTGCGTGTTCTCAATAAACTTAAAACTGGCAGAAAAAGACTTGCTCTATTAACTATTTAGGAAGAGTGAGTCCTTAGACAGAGACTAAGAAAATAGTATTTATTTTATACCCATAAAGTGCTCTGTGCTCAAGGTGAGGAGTTTCTGACCTTCGTCAGTGCTACATTTTCTTAACTGAACACTTGTGTTTACAGAATCTCCTTCCCAGAGTGGCAGCCAAGCTGGACGTCGCTGCCATTTCAGACATCATTGAAGTTAAATCGCAAGACACCTTTGTCAGAACCATTTATGCTGGTGAGGTTTTGTTTTTTTACGGCATGGCTTTGTGTGTGTGGTGTGTGTGTGTGGTGTGTGTGTGTGTGTGTGTGCGAATCTCGAGATCCACACGATTACATTGACACATTGCAGCCGTGTTGTATATTTACAACCGTGTTGTATATTTACAATTGGCATTAATGGAATATTCACCGCCAAAATAACGTTTTACAGCATGGCTTTGCAAGAGGCAGTCATACAGGCTTTGTCTGTGTTTCCGGTCCTAATCTCAGAAACTGCTGGGACGATCAGCACCAAACTTTGTATGCAAGCTTTTCCCCCCCTGATCGTAGCATTATATCAATTATATATAAAATGATATGCCTAAAATAGGAACACCAGGTAGGAACTTAGGAAATGGTTAAGATTTAGCAAGAGCTTAACGGTTTTCCAGCGGGACAGGGTACTGGAGTGACTTGAGATCTGTGCCGTGGCCCTCTGCCTCTCTATTGTCAGATCAATGAGTAATTTACAATACCCAGTTCTCTGAACTCCCCCTGCTCCATTCAACTGAACGTCTGCCAGTTGGAAGGTCTTTGTTGTTTCCTGTAAAATAAAAATTAATACCAGACCTAAAAAGAAAATCCACAGTCCTGTCCAGACACACAGAGCTAAACGCCTGCACATTGTATATGGTGTGATGATACTAACTCCAAGGCCACGGTGTGTTCTACAGGGAATGCTCTGGAAACGGTGAAGTCCAGTGACAGTGTCAAGGTGTTCACGGTCAGGGGGACGTCGTTTGAACCTGCACCCACTGAGGGAGGAAGCGCTGCCTCTGAACAGGGTAAAAATTATCTTAACTTTCTGTTGTATATCACTGAGTCTTGGGGTTTTAAATCTACTGCGCTGCATCAGACCTGCCGAGCTCCTATATGAATGGCCTGTGTTCAGGGGAGGTAAGCCAGGCGGGGAGGGTGATTTGGGTCACTGCACGTATACTCCGGTGGCTGCCCTAAGGTTCGACCTCCCGTTAGTTCGACCGGATTATGGTTGGTGAGGGATGCGTTGCTCCCGTGCTTGCGGTTATGTTTAGGTTAGAGTTAGAGATAGAGTTAGTAATGGTCGATCTAACGGGAGGTCGAACCAATGACATGTTACCGTATACTCCTAGGTGGGGTGGAGCCTGTCGGCAGGGAATGTTTAGCGGGAGGAGTAGGACGGAGGTGCTATGTCCTCCCGGTGGGGGCTCCTCACTGGCAGGTGGGCAGCAGGATGGTACATCAGTAGCAAGTAGTGGGAGGAAACCAAACAAACAAAAAACAAAAAATAAAATAAAAATATGTGCAATGTAGGGGTGCAACCTCGATTTTGGGTAAAACATTTGAGGTGTGCATGCCTTATTTTTTTGTATGACATGGTTGTACAATAAAGTATAAAGTAGGGATACAATGGTTAATCGTACTTAAACTGAAATTGTATTCATGGTTGTTGAGATGTTATATGTATTAATCACTTGTTTTATAATTAGTTGTATTTTACTTTTTAACTGTTTTTCTTATACAGTCTTGTAAAATGTATTCATATTATGTAATGTATTTGATGTGTGGACCCCAGGAAGAGTTAGCCTGGCTGAAGCCAGACCGAATCAGCCGTTGGCAAAAAATAAAATTGCCTGCCGGCGGATTACAGTGTGATTTGAGTCTGGCTTATTAGCCTGGCTAAGGAAGAGTTGCTTCTACTAAGGTAGTAGCTAATGGGGATCCAAATAAACAAACAAATAAAATCTGGCTAATTAGTCGGTAGATAAAGACAGAAAACACTCAGTTCAGAATTATTTTTTTACGGAGGCATATCAGCTTTCAACATCGATCCTTACATATTGTGGCAACATTTCTAAGTAATATTACCAGCTGTAATTCTAATATATTGTAGATTTCTTTTGAGATTGAGAGATGTATCTTATTCTGTACATGACAATTGGTTCTCGTTTGCCATGATATATTCATATTCTAATTTATTTGATGTATTTGGTTAATGGATTCAACTACAACTGCCTCGCTTTCAAAATGATGGTGTAATTAAACAAACAAAGTTTAACATTTAATGGTGAAAAGCTGTGATGCAGTATCTACCGTGGTAATAATTGCAGTTGAGTGGGAACTAGTTTTCTCTTCATTAGATAATGGTTTATCTGAGTTAAGATTAATTAATTAACCAAATATAAATGTATTTTTTAAAGATTATTCTCATGGCTTGTTAGGCCAGATGTATACTTAGTTGCTCGCTATGATGTGTTGTGAGCTTGTAGATTACGTGTGACACCCTGACCCACACGTAACCAAGTATAACTAAGTGTAAGTGTAGCTCGGGGTTTAGTGATTAGCTCAGAAGGGACAGAGCAAAGAGACAACAGAAAGATGGGGTTAACATGCAGAGCACAGATGTCCTGGCTGGGAATCAAACAATGCCGCTAATTCAATTCAATTACATTTTATTTTAGTGCCAAATTATAACGAGTTGTCTCAAGACTCTTTTTGTCCCACCCTAAGAAAGTATTTTGTATTTTTTTACCTGTAGATTTTTTTTAACAACATTGTCCAGGCCGTATGCTTACTTGTGACTCATGAACTCATTGGTCAGTCAGTCAGTCTGTCCACTGCTTTAGTCCCAAACTGAAAACGTCATGGTCCCTGAAGAACCCGCTGCAGTACTCGCTGCACATCATGCCATATGCTATGCACATGTCTATGCATGTCACATATCGATGACGTCCGGTGGAAAGTCATTTTGGAGCCAACAATTCCTGTGTTTTTCAGTGACTCCACCTCCTCCAGTGGGCGTGTCCCAGTGGATTGAACAGAATGTGACCAAGAGTGACAGACCAGAACTCACCAGTGCCAAAGTAGTGGTGTCTGGAGGTAAGAACCTGAAATGGTGCTTTTATATGGCTGAATGATCCAAAGCGCTTTGCTACGTGCAATCGTGCATTACAGTCACACCGACGGCAGACAAAGCCATGCAAGCACCAACCTGCTCATCGGGAGCAGTTAAGGGTTCAGTGTCTTGCTCAAGGACAATTTGATACTAACCCAGAGGGAGCCGGGGATCAAACCGGGAACTGAGCCACTCCTACAGTCTTTCTTTCATTCCTGTGTTGTAAAACAAACCTTAGATCAGTGGGGGTCCCTGGGGTCATCAGAGTTACTACAGGGCAGGGGGGGCGGGGGGGGGGCAGAAGCAAAGATTTGAGTTAAAAATGTTCACTTAAAAAAACGATATATATATAAGTGATGACGCTGAGGAAGATCGAAATATGGAAACGTAAGTCATTTCTTGTTATACTAGCAGTGGCTTTAACTGTCCGAGCTGCTCCAGTGTCTTGTATGTCTGTCCAAAAAAACCTGATCCTTGCCTTCTTGAGAGTTTCTTATGAGATGATGTTGTGTTTTAGGCAGAGGTCTGAAGAGTGGTGACAACTTCAAGTTGCTGTATGACCTGGCTGATACAATGAACGCTGCAGGTAATGCACTTTGATTTATGTCTCCAACCATTTCAGTTTTCATAGTAAACTGACCTACGGTCGCAAAATAATCACACTTGTGTGAAGTGAGGGGCGCTCTTATCATCTTACATCACTATGGGGTACACACAAAACTGGCCAATCAAATCATCACTATGGGGTACACACCATAGGTACACAGACACGTGTGTGTGTGTGTGTGTGTGTGTGTGTGTGTGTGTGTGTGTGTGTGTGTGTGTGTGTGTGTGTGTGTGTGTGTGTGTGTGTGTGTGTGTGTGTGTGTGTGTGTGTGTGTGTGTGTGTGTGTGTGTGTGTGTGTGTGTGTGTGTGTGTCACAGTGTATGTACATACGGTATACATAGCTACATAGAGTATAAAGCATGTTCTGCATGTTGTCAGTGGGGGCTTCCAGGGCTGCTGTAGATGCTGGCTACGTTCCCAACGACCTGCAGGTTGGACAGACGGGGAAGATTGTGGCACCCGTAAGTTATTACATTTTTGATTACTTGATTGACAACAAGGCAACAATGCATATGAATGAATATACTTGTTCATATCTGTCAAAAGGATAGAACACGAAAGCTTTATTTTCATTCTGGTCTTTTGAGTGAAAATGTGTGTGTACCGTGTGTGTCATGAGCTTGTATTGTAGATCGATTATTTATTATATATTTTTGAATAAGAAAATTAATATTTTGGTCACAATATCGATATAATAGGGGATAGTTTACAATGTAGATTATCTTGGTCACTCATGTTTTGGTACTTAAAAGTGTTTTTCTTGACCACACGTTAAGAATGTTTATGATTCCATAGCTTGATGTGTAGACAAATGGCTAGGTTTTTGTAACCTCGCGTCACCAGACTTTCCATCTCGGAGGAAAGCCTGGTCTGTATTCCTAAATAAAATCGCCCGTGTGATCCGTTCTAGGCATGGTTTAGACCGGATAATGTAAAAAAAACTCTGCATTGCGTTATGGTCCCCCCTGTTTGTTTTTAGTCTCGTCTCGAATAAAATATGGATATACCAAACAAACTATTCCAAGAAGTACTTGAAGAAACTTGTCGGATTCATACGCTGCATCAAGGCTTTTTTGGGTAAGCCCTAACCCCTAAGACCTTCCTCAAGCATCAAGCATTGCTTGAGGAAGGTCGAAAGACCGAAACGTTGCACTTTGACATTAAATAAAAAGCTCTTCTCTTCTTCTGGGTAAGCCCTAAAATGATGATGCAGTGAATTATTTTGGGTAATTCTGATTCCGGTTTGGGGTTTCTGGCCTGATGACTATACAAACCAGACTGTAACATGACGTAAATTATCATCCGCTCCCGGCCGGATTATAAACCCAACAGGCTAGGTTCTTTGTTTACCAGCCTAGCCTAGTTTCTTTGAGGCACTATACTGTTCTTTCTGGCTGCACTCTACTTTTACCTTGTAGAATGCAGTACTGTTTACCTTGTTGTTTATTGACTAGAGCAGGTGTTTTCAAGTGGTGGTCTGTGGACCACTGGTGGTCTGTGAAGGTATTGCATGTGGTCCCTGACCATGCATTTAGTAATGTAGCAAAGTGAAGATTTTGTATTTTCTTCCACGGAACCGTTCCGTGGAAGTGTGTCAATGTTGTCATTTACTGGGGTTTCTCTCTGGGGTCTGAGGGTAAGACATTCCACAGAAAAGGGAGTTAAGGTCCCTACACACCGGGCGTGATTTTCAGATTTTTTGCTGCGTTTCTCCATCGGTTTTCCGAAAAACGCGTCCAGTGTGCAACCACCTTTAGAATCTCAAGAAGGGTAAGTGTACCAGCTTGCCTGATTGAGTCATCATTATTAGGAATTGTGCCCACATCATGTGTCTGCTCTATCAGTACTGTATATCAGTGTACCTGAGTTAACCTGAAGTAAGAGAATGGAATAAGGGTAACCGTGGATATAGGAATAGATCAGTGGTTCTAAAAAAATAAAAATATAATATAGCCTGGGCTTGATATCATTTGTTGCACATAGTAATATAAAAATAATAAACTTTATTTATAGAGCTCTTTTCAGAACACAACATTACATTGCATATAAAATACAGATACAATAGTATCGTGCAATTAATTAAATCAAGCCCTTAACGGTCATGATTTCATTTAAATCTTTTTTATTAGCTAATTATTCAAATATTTTCTTACATTTGATGGACTTTTATTTTATTTATATTTTAAAACATTTTCCTTTTTTGGACCACCTGCCTATTATGCCATGGACCGTCCGTGGACCATCGGTTGAGAAACAGTGGTATAGACATGGGATGCATTGCATAGCAAGTGTTAAGAATGCACTAATCCACCCCAACACAACAGTGGTCCCCAGGTTGATTTTTAGTCCGTGGTGGTACCTGGTTTACATTCAGTTGAAAACCCCTGGACTAGAGTTCATGCTTACTCTGCTAATTCCAATCTCACTCTGGATATAGAGCGCCTGCTAAATGCCTAAATTGTAATTGGAAATTGTAGTACAATATCTCTACTATGTCATGTCTGGTGTGACATCATGTAATTACTTCAGTCTGAATGAGGTTTAAATTGGTTAATTATGCACTTTGGCTTCCAATAGGAATAGTCCAGCTGTCATCACACAGCCATGTTTGAACCTGCTGAAATGTACTTAGCTTAGACTTTAAATTCCTAAATGATTTACCAGACCCATTAGTGAGGAGACTTCTAAGTGCTTTGAGTTCACTCTACACCCCAAAATGGTCAAGTCTGCCAGCAGTGTAATGAATATAAATCTGGTACTAGGCTGATAAGCGAAAGTTGTAAATATAAACGTTTTGTAGTCACTTTTACATTTATAATTGCATATCGTCGCTGTTGCGCATGAAGCTTAGCTTGTATATTATATATTCCATCTTTTCTGTTAATTTAATTACATTTTGTATACATTAATCGACATTAATATGACATGGTCACGTTTGAAAAATGTGTGACAATGTTTTTCCTGTAATGACATTCCCAGTTGACCACAATATGCCATGCAGGTTGACAGTGGTCTGTCTGTGGATTTTATGAAGTTTAAACAATTAAAAGTATATGAAGTTTAAACAATTGGTGGTAGATATAATTTCCTAGTACACTATTGATGTAAAGTACAGTGATTTCCTAGTGGGCTACACGTGGATTCCATAGCCAACATGTCTTCTATGGAACCGTGTTGCTCAGCGAAAATAGCCGATCTACAAGCACTCAATGTGTCGCTTTGAACTTGTAGATTTGGTTATCTTTTTTTTTAAGATTAAAGTAATCAAACTAGCAATGTGTTCAGAAGCATCTTCCATAAAACCCTAATGGTCTGGGATATTTCATAAAAGCAAAGGTTAAAGCCTCAATCTGTCCGCACATGGTTGGTCATAATGTAGAACAACAGGAACTATATTACTAAAACGTCATCATTTTACATATTGTGTTAAATTGTTTAGGAATCTGTGCTCCTTTTCATGATGTTTCACAAATCTTCGTAAATTAGGACTTGGCCATACAAACATTTTCAGTCGTGGTATTTTGCTTTAACCCACTAATGGTATGTGTGCAGGTGTGTGTGCTATTCTTTACTCTGACAGGCCTCAAAAAATACCTTGTCTGAAAACAAATCACGGCCTCGTGCTAGCCTGCCCAGTCTGAGAGTAGAACCATGTTGTGGATTTATAATTCATAATTCTTCAGGGTTAATGCAGTATACCGCATGATAATTAGTATTAATTTTTGATCGCTTGCCTCGAGGCCTTTTTTGCATTGTTGCGGCCAGAGAAGCGGTGCCATTATTACCGTGTCAGTGTAACTGTCAGTGGGCTGTTTTATCTTACAAAATGGAACGTCGTGTATTTTATTATCGTCTGTTGGCTGTTGGTGTGAAGCGCTGCTTATTAGAGTCTTTAACACGATGCCGTGTCACTTTAATGAGCCTCATCAGCCCAGTCGACACAACCTCAGCACATGTTGTGACATCAGCAGCATCACTGTGTACTGTACAGTGTACACTGTGTACAAAGACGGCTTGATAGAGAAGTTACTGTCCACTGACAATAAGGCGGTGCACAGAGAAAACAGCAGATATACATTATGCTGCCATTGTAACTTAATGTATACTGCTGCTCTTTTAACATGATCTTAGTAAAATAGCAGCAGATACAGTAGCTCTGGTCCATAGCCTTCTACTGCTTCTACGATTCTGCCCTGCAGTATAAGACTATGGGACTTTCGGTTTTAAATCTCAAATCGAAATCAGACCAGCCTCTCCTCTTTAGTGGAAATCTCACGAACGTTTTGACCTACTCAAGACGGGTTGTGTCAATAGAAAGCCTACTTTCCTTTGTGGACGCACTCTGAGCCCCCCACCACACGTATAAACGTGTTTCCACCGAAAAAAAATACTTTTAGTTACTCCAATCAGTCCAATGCGCCCAATACTCCCGATATTGCCCAGAGAACTGCCTCATAGAGAATATTTTTCCTCCGGTGAAAGAAATCCCTTTCTGGCCAAAAAGTACCGTTTATAATACGTGTGGTGGGGGGCTCAGAGTGCGTCCACTAAGGAAAGTAGGCTTTCTAATGACACAACCCGCCTTTGTTTTGGTGAGTAGCAAAAATGTTCTTTTAAAATACGCTAAAGAGGAGAGGCTGGTCTGATTTCGATTTGAGATTTAAAACGGAAAGTCCCATAGCCTTATACTGCAGGGCAGAATCGTAGAAGCAGTAGAAGGCTATGGACCAGAGCTACAGATACAGTATACTAGCAGACGTATACATTAAGTTAAAATAGCAGCAGATACAGATACTAACATAATATCTGCTGCTATTTTAACTTAATGTATACGTCTGTTAGTATATCTGCAGCTATTTTAACTGCCTCATGCATTGCCATTTCTTCTAACCATGCACCCTATATGTATGTACAGTATGTATGCATGTATCATACTCTACTCATATCAGGAATATTTTAATATCTGACCTGTATTCTTTCATTCTGTCTTTAATTCTTCTTCTCTTTCCTGAACACTACAAATGTGTTCGGGAAAGTTTGTGAACGAATACGGAAAGTAATTCCATTCACGTTTTTACACATGTAAGCCATATGCCTTGTGACAAAGTTCACAACAGGACACATTGTGTGAGCTTTGAGCTATGAGCTTGTAGATCTGCTATTTTTCAATAGCTAAAGTATAACATAATGCTTAGTTAAAACACCAAAACGGGTTCCCGTCCCGTTAATAACCACAACATATAATTGGTTAAAATGATTGTGATTATCTATCTATTGATTATCTATTAACACATTTTGACCGCCTAGAACCCCACCAAGGACCCCTGCCTTTGACAACCAATGGCACCATCATTTGTACACCCATCATTCTTTTGTGATCCAAATCATATAGAAATAGAGAGATCCAAAAAAATAAAATAAAAATTAAATTACCCTTTTATTCTACATAGCCAGCTGGTGGATGAAGTGGATATGCATTATGCTCATATGAAGCTTGCTCTGCTGTGTGAACGCACAGGTTTCAGGATCATGTTCTCACACCTGAAGCTAGCCCTGCTGTGGCTCTGAACGCATTGGTCTCAGCATCACCACTGGGGTATTGAAGAACAGGCCAGCAGGTGCATGATCCCTGGCCTGCTGTGCACTGTTGCTTTTGGCAGCACATTTCTGTTTTAGTTTTAGTCATAGTCTTTGGAATGACACTTAATTTAGTTTTAGTCACATTTTAGTCACCTGGAATGTTTTAGTGTCGGTCTATAGTTTTATTCGACTAAATTTCATAAGATTTTAGTCGACTAAATCTGCAGTTGCTTTACTCGTCTTACACTTGCTGAAAATAGCCGATCTACAAGCTTGTGAGCTTGTAGATCGGCTATTTTCAGCATGAAACCAAGTGTAAAATGACTTGTCTTTTATTTATACTGGATCTCTTGTCCACTAGTCCCTCCCTAAAATTTTAGTCTAGTTTTTTATTTGTTGACGAAATTGTCTATGTTTAGTCAACATAGCTTAGTTTCCATTTAGTTTTCGTCAGTGAAAAAAGGTAGTCGACGAACATTTTTCGTCTTAGTTTCAGTCGACGAAAACAACAACACTGCTGCTGTGTGTGTGTGTGTGTGGGGGGGGGGGCTCTACGACATAGACAGTGGCTGAGCCGGCTGAACCGGTGACCTTCTGACTACCAGACAGCCTCACAAGTTAACCCACTGAGCTGTCCACGCTATCAGACGGAAATGGTACCATCTTATAATGAGCATTAGTGAGGGCCGATTATATGAGGAGGACAAGGTTAGAAACGGGCGAAGTGCTCCTTTAAGTGGTTAATCCAAAGGCTTTAGTAAGGTACTTTGTAGAGGGAAAACTTTCAGAAGCTGTTTGTATGTAACTGGTACCAGAGGTAACCCCCCCCACACACCCCGCCCCCCATCATCTCCCAAGTGAAAAAAATAGCCCCCTGGATTGACAGCGCCTTTCATACTGTATTATCCAGGCTGGCTTTTAACTCTGGGAGAACTGTGTTCACAAATTGATGCTCTGCTCCTCTGGGGCCGCGGCTGAAACATTAAATTGTACTGAAATATTCATATGTGAGTGCATTTAGCTGAGAGCAATTGATGTGCGACTCCCCCGGGAACCACCGGGATGGAAATGTTGCCAGCCAGGGTCCCGGCACACGCTGGCAGACACCCGGAGCTCCATATTGTAGCGGGTGCCAGGGGTTAGCCAGTCGTCTCACATTGTGTCGTGATGGTTGGTCAGATATACCGTGTGGTTTTTGTGGTCGGATCATGTCGGCAACGTTGTAGGGATTCACTCTAGGGTTTGCAGGGGCAGCTTGCTGTTGTTGTTGTGGCGGGGTGGGGGGGAGGGGGGGGGGGGTGTGTGTGTGTGTGTGTGTGTGTGTGTGTGTGTGTGTGTGTGTGTGTGTGTGTGTGTGTGTGTGTGTGTGTGTGTGTGTGTGTGTGTGTGTGTGTGTGTGTGTGTGTGTGTGTGTGTGTGTGTGTGTGGGGGGGTATTTTGGTGCTGTAATTGATATTTTGTTGTTAGAATGAGTGTTAAAACATCTATATTGCTATGGCTCTCTCCGTCTCTCTGGCATGCCACTTTAGTACACATAAAATACATTTTCAGATCAGGATGCCAATTTAATCCAATCTGGAGACTTTCAATCTGGAGAATTCATACAGTAGGGCGCCCTCTGGCCTAGTGGTCCAGGCGCATGCCACATATAGGCTCTGGCCTGTTCATGACGACCGTTGCTGCATGCATGCTCTCCCCCTCTCTCACTCCCTCTTTCATGTCTGTCTTCACTGTAATTATCAATAAAGGCACAAAAGCCAAAAACAAATCTTAAAAAAAAGAATTCATACAGTATACAGGATAAACAAGTTACATTTGTGATTGAAACGAAAAGAAAATAAACTAGAAAAAGTGCCCTTCTGGGCACAGGTCTCCACCAGGAGGATAGGACTGTGTGAGATGTTTGGCAAAATGTTTAGGAGTAATATAAATAAGTAATATGTTTGCCTTTGATGGCAATTGGATGATTTGAGGCATTTTGTTCCAAAAATGTGTTTTGCAAAAATCAACCTGTTGGTGGCGCTATAACAGGCCAATGTGAAAAGGGTGGGATATATTCCTCAGCCTAGTAAGAAAATGTGTGAAAGATTTGACGTAAATTGCATGCTGCGTTCATGATTTGAGGCTTTTGTTCAAAACGGGGCAATCTTGCAAACTGTGAAAGCCAATTATAGCCAATTAGGATGGAATATGAAATATCGGACAGATCCAACTTGAGCACATGACCAGAGAGATACTGTGTAACGATTTTTGAGATTTTTGGACAGAATCTGGAGGAGTAATATCCAAAAATGTGTTTTACAAAATTCGGCCTCCTGGTGGCGCTATAAAAGGCAGATGTGGAAAATGCAGGTCAAAGGTTTGTCCTTGGCCTCTAGGGAGTGTGCATGCAACGTTTCACGCAGATCGGTGCAGTTTTAGGTAAACAATGTGAAAAGCTGCCTCATGGTGGCGCTATAACAGGCTGTTCTGGAAAATGCGGGGCAGAGGTTCATCGTTGGCATCCAGGGAGTGTGTGTGCAAAGTTTGGCATCGACCGGGTTAACGGTGCCGGAGATTAGCTGGTAACGGACGGACGGAAGGACACACACACGGACGGACACACACACGGACGGAGTGCAAAACATACTCTCTCCCCATGCCTTCGGCCTGGTGGAGACAAAGATTGGAACTGGAATACAAGTTGATAAGTCATCTTTGTGGTCTCACCTGATTGGATGAAATTTGTAACCAACCTAGAAATGTATTTTCAGTTGTCTAAAGAGCTGGAGAAATGGACTCCTGTTATCGAATGAACATTATATAAATAGAAATGATTATTCTCAACAACTTTTAACACCCGATCGCATCGCTCCACAGGCTGGGAGCGTTTGTTGCGCAATCTTCAATGTTATTTCCGTTTGGGACGTCATCGAAAATGATCCCCCCCCATTTGAGCGGGTCAGATCGAAAATCTTAAAACGTGAATAACTCTTGATCTAAATCATTCCGTCCAATTCTAAGCAAAGATGATGTTTTAGACGGCCCATCGCGGTCCCGTCGCTAGTCGTGTTAGAATTAATCATACCTCCCGTTGTTGTCGATCGCCTCAGGAGTGTTTTGGCTACATCAAGCTACTTCAGCTACATCCGGGATAGCGTGTGGTGCGTCGCTAAATGTGCTTCGTTGCTGTAAATCGCTGGGTGCTCTGATTTAACTCTATCTCTACCGCTAGCTGTTAGCATAAACCCCAGCTCCAGGGGCCAGCATACACGCCCACTTTAAGAAGACGGTGTTTGCCTGCCTCCCCACCCCCAACACACTCTTGTTACACACACTACCGCAGCATTGGAACACTCACACACTCCTTACCTCTCGTCAGAAGCGCCAGTGTCGCAGTACAAAAGGCACAAATTAAATCCGAAATGTGGACAGCGATTTTAGAATCTGAGTTATGACGGTTTGAAAATCCTCCCTTCCACTGCTCTGCACTGTGAATATATTTCCAATCCCATAGTTGGAACGGTGGGGCGTTGCTATGGGAACCGGACCAATGTTAAAGGCTTCCGTAGGCATCAACCATTATATAGACTGAGTCTACGTTGGGATATGTATATATACGGACTTGGTATATGACGCCACCTACGTACCTGGGGAAAAAAAGCCCAACTTCAACATAGATAATGTAAACAAAACGTAGAGATACTTCCTTTATTTGTAAAGCTGCTAAACAGCCATGAGATGGCCTTGTGGAGACTATTCATCTTGTGAAACATTGTAATGTGTGTTACATAAAAGCTCAGATTCAGATGCACAATGTTTGCCCCAGAATAGGGACACTAGGGTTCATGTGGAACCACTTAAGAGTCAAACTCTCTACACTTGTTCTGTGAATGTTTTTCATAAGGTTCATATGGTTAATGACATGCACAAACTACATTTACACATCAGTATGAAACATTTTAATGTGTCTTACATAATAGCTCAGATTCAGATTAAACTATTGTCACATCACAAGTTTACAGATGTAAAAGCGTGGTTGACATTCTCCTATACATTCTTCCAACAGTTAAGGTCATTTCAGACTGGATGCGTTTTTTCTGAAAAACGCAGCTAAAAAGCAGAAAAACGCAGCATTGTGCAGGGACCTTTTTATATATTTGTATCCTTCTGTTTGTGTGTGATTTGTCGTGTCTGTCTGTCCGTGAACAAAAAACATGTGCAGAGTTTCATGAAACTTGGTGGGAATGATCAATAGAATGGGAATGTCTGCACACGATATAATAGAATATACTGTAGAGAGGACGGGGAGCAAACATATCGTGTGCAGACATTCCCATTTTTCTTCATTTGATCATTTTTGGGTCCAGCACCGTATCTAATAACTGTGGGGATGTGCATATCTTATTCCTTTTTTGGAAATGATCAAAAGACCCGAAGAGATTATTATAGGTGGTGTAAGGATATTTGTGTTAAAAAGTTAAAAGTTCTATATTCAGTTCTATATCATGATATTATAACATGATATTACTTCACCACAGATTTGAACTGTCAATGCCAGTCATGTTACTGTTTCCTTTGATCAAATTCCAAACAATGTATGTCTTAATCTTTTAGAGCTATATTTAGAGCTTTGGACTATGTGTGATAGTTTAATGTATTTGTGTTGTTTTATAGGAGCTGTACATTGCAGTTGGCATATCAGGAGCCATTCAGCATTTGGCTGGAATGAAGGACAGCAAGGTAACATTCTTCATTCGTCTGTACTTGGTTCCCTCCCCCCCCCCCCCCCCCCCTTCCACCAAAGCGTTTGTCCAAAAATAGCAGAACTACTGTAGATTGGCTATTGTTTCACTGAATGTTTGCTCCCAGAATAGGGATGGTATGGTGTTCATGTGGTTCATTTCATTATCTGCACAGCTTCAAACTCAACTTTCATACATTTTGAGGACAGAACCAGATTTTGTTTCCCCACCCACATTTTAGAGTGTACAATTTAGGTATTTAGAGACTCTTATCCAAAACGTCTTACAAGAAGCAAGGTAATCACTTATCACCTAGAACAGTGGTTCCCAAACTTTTTCATGTCGAGGACCCCCAAATTGACTCTAATTAGCCCACGGACCCCCATTTGAAAAGATATGCCAGGGATCCCCATAAGAGAAGATTTGTATGGCTCTAGCAGTGATTTTCAACCCGTTTAATTTCAAGGAGTCTATGGAACCCCATTTAATAGCATTTCTATCTCTGGGACCCCCAATTTATATTGTAAAATCAATGCTAATTTAACTCTGAGAGCGTACAAATGGAACCAAATGGACCCGTTAGGAACACTCTGAGTTACAGACCCATAAGGGTCCATTTGGTTCCAAATTTTCATTTAGCTGGGTCCCCCCTGGAACTCCCTCAAGTACCCCTGGGGGTCCACGGACCCCGCTTTGGGAACCACTGACCTAGAATGCATGCAATGTAGTGCCTCAGTAAACTAGGATCACAGGTAAGCCGAGAACAGTAGGCCTATACTGTATAACATTTTGTTACTGTCCCTGTGCTATTTGAACATATTTTTTATAAATTCAGGTTGTCAGAGCAAACAATGTAAATTTAATGATATTCCACTCATTTCAGTCGAATGTACTGTAATTGCGAACAGTGCAGGTCTCAGGATGTGGAGGATGTTAGAAAATGTAAAATGTGTAGAATCATCTCCCAATAGACCCGTGTTTCTACTCGGACACACACATGCTAATTGAAACTGTAACGAGTCATGCATAACTACATGGAGTTTTGGGCGTCGTGCGTCGGATCGCTAAGTTAATTTTGGTGTTGATTATTTTATTCAGTGCAGTTAATGTCACTCATCGTCCCCCGGAGGGAGGGAGGGCTGTTCCTGTCCCCTCTTTCATGTTTGTCACATGATGAACTACTGCAGTGGGTTCTCAAAGTGTGTTCTGGGGACCCCCAGGGGTCCTCAAAGGGCTTCCAGGGGGTCCCCACAGTGAAATTGGTTAATGTAGCATCAACATCAGTTTAACCACTTTAACCCTATTTCATACTGTAGGCTTTTCAAGAATATAGCCACAACACGCCGCAGTGAGCTTATACTGTAGATTGTAAATGTTTTAAATTCTGTTCAGAGGAGGGTCGTTCACATGGTGTTTATCACAATCACATGACTATTGGAGCTCTGACTATGATGGCGTTTACTGAATGTAACATGAAAACAAACTGAAACTTTCAGATTTTTGCTTGTTTTTTAAAAGTAGAACAGGCATGCCACTGAATTCCAACATACATAAATACATTCATAATCATTGCTATAGTTTGCGAGTGTTTGTTCCGTACCAGGGGGGGTCTCCCTGTTTCTTTAGCTATTTAATAAACTTGGTTGGGATATTAATTTAATCCAATCAGGAGAGAGATCTCATACAGGGTACAAGTTAAACAACCGACACATTGGAAGTGATTGAAATTGTGAGGAGAACACTATACAATGTAGGTTATCAAATGGGTTCTTCAGGGTGATTGGACCCCCGCTTCATCTCAGGGTCCAATCACCCTGTTGGGGTTTATTTCTCAACAATGAGTGGCTCACCATTCATTATCCCTTGCTTAGTTGTTTGTATCTCTTGCATTACACTGTAAACAAATTTACATTTAAGCCCAATTTATACTTCATCGTACACAAAAACAGAAGCTCTACAAGCTTACTTGTAGATCTGCTATTTCCGCCACAAGACTCTTTTCCAGAAGTCGACCCACTTTTTCTAGTGTCACAAGTAATGGAGGGCACCCACAATGAAACACACAATGAAAATGGCTTTGTAAAAAATGTAAATGTAAAAAAAAAAAAGAGAACAATCTGTAGCCATGACAACGTTGTCCTGAGTGGATTCAGAGCCGTTGTAATCCAGTGCACTTAAGAAGAATGTTTCAGAACAGAGAACCTCAGAAGCTTTTTAAACTGCCATGTATAATTCATTCTCTGTTTTATCCCCTCTGCTTCTGTGTGTGTGTGTGTGTGTGTGTGTGTGTGTGTGTGTGTGTGTGTGTGTGTGTGTGTGTGTGTGTGTGTGTGTGTGTGTGTGTGTGTGTGTGTGTGTGTGTGTGTGTGTGTGTGTGTGTGTGTGTGTGTGTGTGTGTGTGTGTGTGTGTGTGTGTGTGTGTGTGTGTGTGTGTGTGTGTGTGTGTGTGTGTGTGTGTTGGGAGGGTCTGAATCTGTTACCCCCCAGCCTGTATTTGTTTTTTCTATGAGATTTAACATATATCCAGCTGTTTTCTACCATGAGAGGCTTATTGTACGCAGGGTTAATTTGATCTGCGCTGTAAATGCATCCTGTACAAGTACCAAGTACATTTATTCAGATTTAGACTTGGGTAAGACTTGTAATGTGAGACAGGACCACATCCTGAGATTTCTACTTTTTTAACTTAAGTGAATGCGGTGGATACTTTGTTCCCACGCTGTAACCATATTATAAGCCAGTGATGACTACAGTGTGTCATCAAGTGATGATTTCATCTCCGCCCCTAATAATAAACCCGACGCGAGTAACACATCGGCAGCTGTGACAGTCAACCGAGCTTGATTTTGCTGTGATTACTGTATACTCTCTGGTGTCACTCTGCAAAACAATCGACATACATGCTCACAACATCCTTGTAGATCAGCTATTTATTACCACGCGACACCGGCGTATGACGAAGCATGACGCACAGAACGCGCCTCCACAGCAAGGAGGAAATGGGGACGAGAGTGTGTGATTAGAATACAAAATAGCCATTACAGTCAGTTTCCAGAAAAACGCACATAATGTGTTTCATGGCTGCTGCGTTAAGAGGTCAGATGAATATTTTCAAGTGAGCCCTGCTCCAGAAAAGGCTGTTTGGATGATGAGCAGAATGAGAGAGAGGCAGCGAGCGTGATAAGGAGAGGTGGAGAGAAAGACAAGAGTAGAAATATTTGAACTCCTGAAGCAGTGGTGACCAAGTAAACTGATTGAGAGGAAGGATAAGCAAACAATATATTCCTTTTGATACAAACTCTTCTCTCTCTCCAAACCAGGGCCAAAGCGTTCAACACTTTTAGTACCTGTCCGAGTGGATCACATTTGGATTTTGGGTGTTGGAGATATTATTTGATCAAACTTATATTTCTTATTGACAAAATGTTTTCTGAGATACAAACTATGCTCAACATGCAAACTAAATGTATGTATGATCACAGATCGGATATCAAAGTGATCCCAATGCTGTTCTTTTGGGTGTGAATATGGATTAAAAGATTATATGTTAAAATGATCTCGTAATCAGAAGCACATTACACTATGCATGCTGGACACAATTGATGGAACACACTAATACTGTATGTTTGATACTTTTTGAGATATTTCTGACTTTAATTTTAAACTAGTTGTCAATGGAGGTTGGACTGGTTTGTTTAAAAGGGTCTAAAGGTTCTGAGATCAAACCGTTATTAAAGCTTATCTTGTTGGTTCATAATCCAGCCTGGATTTGTCTTTGGTGTAAAAGAAAAATCTTTGTTCTCTTGTACTATAGACTATCTGTTAGGCACCTTTTCAACATACAATGTTGTACAATGTAGCCATTTATCCCAAGCACTTGCACAAGTGCACGTTTTGGGAGTAAATGCCACGAACTAGAATTAAAGTGAACAAAGAAATGCTCAGAACAGCAGCTTGCAGTGGAGATCCATTTTCACAGTGACACACATGTTCTGACAGAGATGTGTATTCACATGTTCTGACAGAGATGTGTATTCACATGTTCTGACAGAGATGTGTATTATTTGTATTCTCTTGCAGACAATCGTTGCTATTAACAAGGACCCAGAGGCTCCCATCTTCCAAGTGGCTGACTACGGTTTAGTGGCCGATCTGTTCAAGGTGAGCATGTGAGAGGCAGAGAAGCAACATTATGCTCCCTTCAACTGACCTGAGATCAGATTCTAAAAATGTCTTCTATATCCTGACAGTTTTCTGAAAAAGCTATGTTTCTATGTCAGTCGTCAGTCATTTTTCAAAAATAGCAGACCTACAAGCTCGTAGCGCACTACTCGGTGGCGCGCTATGAGCTTGTAGATCTGCTATTTTTCAATAGCTAAAGCACAACATAATGCTAACACCAAAAGGGGTTCCCGCCCAAAATTGGTTAAAGTTATTTTTCATACAAGCTCCATCATTTGTAGTTAATGGGAAAGGGAAGATGACTAGAAATGGAAGGAAAGAACAAGACAACGGGTCGGATTCAACTGCTGATATATGAACAATATATATAGTGAAATATATACTGTAAAAGTAGGTTGGATATGAAAGAGGCAATTAATCAGGTAGTTAAATTAAAATATAGTATAAGATACTGTACATGCATGAAGTTAAAAATAGCAGCAGATGTAGTATCAGATATAATATACACTAGGTGCAGCAGCATAGTACAGTGACATACAGTAGAACATAAACGTTGTGCATATGCTGTAGTCTCACATACAAGTGAGACATCATTTAGCAGCAGGTATCAGGCATGTCAAGGTACAGTTGGAGGCCATCGATATTGTCCTTTTCTTTTTGCTGAGGTTTGCGTGATCTGCGCAAAAGGACAGTTAACCCATTTTGGGCGGGAACCCCTTTTGGTGTTTTAAACATAATAACGTTATAATTTAGCTATTGAAAAATAGCAGATCTACAAGCTCATAGCGCGCCACCGAGTGGCGCGCTACGAGCTTGTAGGTCTGCTATTTTTGAAAAATCGTGAAAATATTTATTTCAGAAAACTGGAAGATTTAGAAGGATTTTTTTAAATTGAGGTCAGGCCTAAATGGGTCAAATGATAAGGGACAATATCGGTGGCACCCAACTGTAGGTAGCAGTTGGAGTACAGCAGCAGCGGAATGCCCCTACAGTCTATACATACAAGCTTCCCTATTTTGGGCATGTAGGCGGAAATCGTAATACAATATTCCTAAAAATAGAAGGTCTAAACTAAAGCACGTATAGCTTGTGTAGAGTGTCAGTTTTTGCTATTTGTCATACAACATAAATTAGGGCTTAAGTGGTTAATGACATTTAGGATGCGTTGCCATCAATGAATAGGAATGAAAACAATGGTCATGTAATGTTAATGCACTTAAAGTGACTCCCTGTGAGCCCTTATTAAAACACTTCAATTATTGAGAGAAGCCTGTAATAATGGTCACTGTTAATTCACTGTGTGACAGCCACCACCTCCCACGTCACTGGAGAGATCCCAAAAGCAATGTAGGCCCCGTCTCGCCTCTTCTAAAGTTCTGCTCGTGTCACCTCATCAAACTGGCCCTGGATGATATATATCGACAAATTCAGTTCATATGAATGATTTAGGCCTCACCTGTCATTTGCTATTAATCTGCGAGTTAAAATGTTGTATAGAATCGATGTAATCTCTATTATAGATGACATGAATTTTTATGAAAATAAATAATGAAATGAAAATAATACAGCCACAAATCTCTTAAAAAGGTGTTGAATTTAAGTATTGCTTTAATATGCCCCCATTTTTGGTGGAGCACCCTGGGCGCTTCAAACAGAAAATAGTTCAACCTTTGGAGAGGAGCACTGCTCATCAATCTCAGGTTTGATTTTACCGTTGTTGCAGCTAGGCTATTAGTACTAATAACGCAGATGACACATCATCAACAACAACAACCTAACAACGGTTGTTGATAGGTTTGAAGGTTGTGTGGGTGTCAAGAAAAACTCTGTGTGCTTAGTAAGAAGGTCTCTGGAAAGTTTATCCAAAGCACCGTGGACACAGCCCCTTATAGAGGTGACAGGAAGATAGACAACTTTATGCAACAGAGGCGTAAACATGAGCCATATTGTTCCTTTTAAAGACAGTATTATGCACGTTATGGATGCAATTGGTAGCAAACGTGTAGAATGCTGTCGATATATATCGATACTGTATGTTTGGATAACTTGTTTTTATCAATCACATTATTATCAGTAGGCACCGTACCACTGAGCAAAATCAGAGGCAAAGCCTAACAGCTGCTCAACACGAGTGGCTGGTGTTAGATTACACATTGATTTAGTTTTTGTCTCTTCATTTACATGCTTGGTTGACCTGGGGAGAGTTAGGGTTCAGTTGGGACATGAATACAGAGAGGTGGCAGTGACAGATACATGTGCCAGCCACATTTGCCAGATTTTACAAGAGAAATAAGCAACAAGGTCAATTAAAACAATCCCAAAAGAAGAAACTATTAGGCGGCGGCCACATGAGCACTTTAAAAATATACATTGGCTATTTGAAAATAGACAACCTACAAGCTCACAACATGATAAACTACCAACATTTACATGGTCTTCTCCATGGCGTGCGCTGGTATTTTAGAAAACTCCATTGAATTGATTGTTGCAGTACTAGGTATAGGAGGTTGCAGATCCGTCGCGCGCTGGTTATCACTTCACCTGTCTCCCATAACTCCTTTACAAACTGATAAATGTTAAACTGCTCAAAATGACAAAATGAAAAAACACATTATTTTAGAGCTGCCAGCTATCAATTATTTTCTCGTGATTATTCCATCAATTTGATTAATGGAATTATATATTATATAGATGGATATAAATGATGACATGCCCAAAATATGGATAGATTATTGATCGATTATCCTATATTAAAATGGCCTAATGGGTTGTGCGATCGTTGGACACACTGGACAGCACATATACAGTATGGAGCCAAAGCCATTATTTCCCCCTGTCAGCACTGGCAGATGCTCTTAACCAGCGCAACTTACAATAAGCAAGGCAATCACATACATTAATGCAGAGAGACAGTATATTAATAGCCTCAGTAAACTAAGATCATGAGGAAACAAAGAACCTAGCTTAAGTCTAAACAATATACTATCAAAAATAATAATCTGTACATTGAACCTGTAGGATACCAGGCAAACCTAGCATCTGTCTGAATAACCTGATATCTAATGTTAACATTGTGGTCAAGAAAAACAAGCCTAAGTAACAAAAACATGCAAGACACAAACTAATTTAAGACGGAAACAGAAAATGATCGATTATATTTAGACCTTTTTTGTTGCACAGCTCTATTTTATTTATTTTCAAAAATGCATTATTTTCTTTTTGTCTATGTTCTGGTTTTTAGGCTGTTCCAGAGATGACTGCGGCTTTGAAGAAGTAATCACTTGAGAATCAAGTTGACACACTGGCTGAAACAATTAAACAATAACTACAGAACGTACAGCTATACCTGCAAGATATCTATTAGAATGAGAATCCTGCCTTAAACAAAAAAATGACAATAACTACTTAAAGTAATATTGTACCTACAAGATGTCTACCGTATGTCAATGAGAATCCTGCCTTACATGTATTTGACAAATCCAATGCCTTTGAAATAGGTGCTTTTTCCGTCCTTTAGATGTAATATATCTTTGGGTTTTGTAATTAATAAATATTGTGCATGGAATGATTTTTCCATTTGTCTTGTAAGGGTAACAAAAAAATCTAATTGGTCCCGGTTTCGGTGCGTGAAACATATGGTCATCCCACTTTTGAAGGTTGCCGATATCCTCGTCTCTCCATTTCTTCTGTCCCGTTCCCTGTAACTTCTATTATCTTTTTATTTTTTCTTCTTCGTTTCTTCTTGTTGCCGTTGGTAGTCATGGCTGCCAGTTCCCACCTGATGTCATGTGGGAGTTCTGACTGCTCCAGACCGTACTGAATAACTGCAAGCTTGCACAACGCCTTCAGGCTAGGACTTAAGTCTAAGACGTACAGATCATCTGTGTTTCCCCCAAAGAGGATGATACGATCTCCCACCATGCAACAGCACATCCGATACATCCATGAACACGGGCCTAACCCCTTGGGCTCAACGTTCTTCCAGGAGAAGGTCTCCGGATTAAATTTCCACAGGTCATTGAAGATCTCATGCAGACGACAATTCTGGCCACCAAATATGTACAGCTCTCCATTGTAAGCAAAGGCTGAGTGACACTCGCGTCCCTCTGGAAGAATCTGTGCAGAAGGCGTGCTCAGCCAACTGTTCGTCTCTGTGTCAAACACTCTGATATTGTAGTAGATGTTGCTCGCTTGGCCTCCAAACACAAACACTTTTGTCCCGATGATGGTGGCAGAGTGACACTCGGAGACAGGTGGCGGAGTTCCCCTGCTGTTAATTAAAGACCAGACCATTGTCGTGGTGTCCAACTTGTAGATGTTGTTAGTATATCTGGTACGCTCATTGAATCCTCCAAAGATATACATGACCTTCCCCAAGACGCAGGCAGAATGGTTGCGCCTCGTCTCGGGAACAGTCCCGGAAATCCTGGGCTTGAACCATCTGTGCGTGTCGACGTGGAACGCGTAAAGCACATTGCAGTATTCCTCTACCTCGCTGTCTACGATCCCGCCCCAGAGGTAGATAACGTCCTCCGTCAGTGCAGCCGTGTGGCCGTAGCGCATGGAGGGAATGTCCAGGGGGCGCTCTCGTCCTCCACTTCCGGTGGTTGGTGTAAGCAGTGGACGAGAGCGCCGCCTGGTTGCTCTTCTGCTCTTCACTGGGGGTAACTTGGTCCAGCTCAGGGACACGGTGTTGAAGACGTGGACGTCGATGTGTCCTCTGTCGTAGCGATACGTCTCCATCGTACAGAAACCCCCGAAGGAGTAAACCTTGTGGCCGACGGTCACCGCGGCGTGGCACGCTCGCTTCGGTCCTCCTTTAAGATGCACCATCCAGTTCAACATTTGACACACGTAACGTGGACAACACACAGACAAAAAGTGATTCTCCACGTCTCGCTCCGTGGAAGAATGTCGGGCTGTCCGAGGCCTTATGAGGGTACAGCGGCACAGATGTCACTCAAAGCCAACATGTGAGAAACCAGGGACAAAACGTAGGCAATCCACAATTTATCCAGATCGACTTACAAGTCTGCAATCAGAATATGCAGAGTAGGCATGAACTCCAGTAAATAAACAAGGCAAATAGTCACATACACCAAAAAGCGGGATTCCTCATCTTTCTCCGTGACAGAATGGAGTACAGGTGTCCACACCAACACTTAAATTGGTACAGCACAAAACCGGCAAGTTGGGTTTGGCCAATCAGGGAAGCCTACGCCTGTTGATGTCCCTAATATGGGAAATTGGTCGCTGTAGCAACCTATTGGCATTAATGCCAATAATGAATTGAGAGTAAATATCTGCAAAAGCAGAAGGCCCGCACATTCCAGATTAGATGAAAGTCTTTTGGTGCAGGGCTCAAAGACGTAATAGAAATTAAGTAGCCAGCACATATGTCCTTTTCACATGGTTGATTTACCTCTCATGGACAAGCAACAGACGCGTTTCGACCTGATAGGCTACCTGATTGTTTGCAATCGCTATCACTATAGCACTGCAGTTAACTATTTTTTTCCAATAATTATTTTCTTCACACCCGTGTGAAGTGAGGGGCGCTCTTATCATCGTACATCATCATAAGGTAACGTGTCGATTTGCTCAGACACATATGACGTAAATTCTCCATTCATTGTCAATAGGAATTTAACAAAAATACAGATTTGCTCAGACACATGACGTAATTCTCAATTCATTGTCAATAGGAATGTAATCTTTGTGTAGGACGAAAATAGCCGACTTGCTTGTCTATATATGATGTAAATTCTCCATTCATTGTCTGTCAATGACATTTAATGTTTGTGTTTTATGTACTCTTCGGAGTACAAGTCTCCGCCAGGTCATGTAGGTTATTGTGGGGCAGCAATGTTCGGAATGCACCAATCAGGAGAGGGAATATGAAACGTCTGACTAAAACCGGCGTAAATCAGCCTCCTGGTGGCGCTATAGTAGGGCAATGTTAAAAGGGTGGCAAATGTTTCTCAACGTAGTACAAATGTACTGGGCATAAGTCAGTGATAGTCTTTTGTTTCTAAAAAATCACACCCGTGTGAACTGAGTGGTGTAAGGTCTTATATAGACTGATCAGCTGTGGTCTGACGTAATGTCGGACATAATGAAATAACACCCGGTTGAACTGGGTGACCGTAGCAACCATGCTCATTTTTTGAGCACAGACAGACAGACTAACAAAGCCAGTTGTAGGAGTGGTTTACACCACTCAAAAATAAAATCACAAAACAAGTTCCCCACAGGGATTTGGTTGGCAGTAAATCTTCTACCGTGAATTACTTAATTACTTTCAGTACTTAATTGTATTGATTGCTTGCTTGGAGCCTTAATTGCTGTTTAACAATTACACTTGTAAACATTTAACAAGCAACAAAATGGTACAGTAGTCTGTATCTTTTGAATTAATTATATGAAATTTAATTCTCCCTTACCATTTACAATGACATGGCCAATTAGTCATCGTGACAGGTCTTTCAATGTTAATTACCCTAAATAATTGAAATGTCTCGTGATATGCAAATAGGAATAGTAATTACATTTCTCATGATGACAGTAGTCTAGTATGTGATTATTATATGACGGTATATTGTCACTGTCGGGTGGAAACCTTGTATGTTCAAAACGGTTACTTTACAGGAAATGTAAAAGGAAAAAAAGCACCTGTTTTCCAACTTCCAATGGATCCAAATTAGTTATTATTTTAGTCCCAAGTTCTTGTTAATCTTCTTTCTTCAACCTAAATAACTCAAAAAGCAAAAGAACTTAGGGGTTGGTTCGATTCCCTGCTGTGTCCTGCTGATTGTGTTATACATGTATTAAAGGTGGAAGTCTCGGTATAAGTTATGTTAGTCTGTCAAACCATGAAAAACAACATGCTATACTGGTACTATTTATGTTAATGGCTTTGGTGTTGACTATGGTGCTTTGGTGACTGTCAATGATGACTATGATGTTGACTTTATTACAACAAGGTAAATAAAAAAAAGCATATTACAAAAGTCACATTAAAAATGTAAATTAACATGTTTTTTTGTTTTGTTTTTTTCAATTTATTTTTTATTCGAATGACAGCACCTACATTTGGTAACTCGTTCCTCTAAGTTTACAAAACCATGTGTAAACATTAAAGTGCAAATAATTGGCTTGCCATTCAGGGCATACTGTACTGTACTTCTGTACTTTACTGTACAGTACTTCTTTAAAGGTTCATGCTACACAAGTACTCCAATCTGGTGTCTTACATAATCCACTGACATTCTTTCTCAATATACCCACACACATGTAGTCAACCCTCTTAACTTTAAGAGAAAAGAATAATACTGTAAAATAAATCTGTGATTTCATCCCAAACATCCATAATTTTGTGCCAGAAAGAGAAATGTAAGAATCTGATTGTTGTTTGCACCAATGTTATTATAGTTCACTAAACGAAATAATGAAAAGTACATTATTGAAGAAACATTAGCAAACGGAAATAAAAACAAGGATTTACAACAAATGATAACAATACTGTATGTTTAAAAAAAAAAAAAAAAAAAGTAAGAATAAATGTCTTTATTCAGTCGATTTGTGCACTGTACTGTGCTGTATCTACAGTATTGTAAAAGAAAAGTCAAACATGTTCAAAAATAGTGAAAATCGTCAATCTACAAGCTCACAACATGACGTGACAAATTGTAAGCTTTTATAACTATAACCTTGGTTGACATGGCTTCCAGTCTAATGTACCCTGTGGCGTTTGGGACAGATACTGTACAATGTGCGTTATAAGGTCAAAGTCAAAAACAGAAGCCACTTCCACACACTGTTCAGAGCTCAAAACATCAGAAAGAGTATTAAAATACTAGGAAAGTTGGCTTGAGTTAGTGACTAATGGCCCCTTTTCTGGTTTCTTTTCACTTAAGGTTAAGTATTTTTTGTCTCAGTCATAATAGGAATTGCTGATGAGAGCACCATCACTCCAGTCCCCATGTTGTTGGGGATGTTGTGCTATAATTCTGGTATTTTTGTTTACTTGGATGCCTCAAGGTAGGTTGTACAGAAAGTAAAAGAGCCAGCTTTTCTGGAAACGACTTGTGAGAGACTTCTGAAGTAGTCTTCTGCTAATTTAAACGCCATTGCACGACCCCTACAGGGGTGCATGTGTTTGGTCTGACGTACTAGCAGTCATTAGTCTGAAACCCTACCCAAAACCCTAACCTCACAGGGAAGCCATAGGTGAGTCTTAACCGGCAATGCATGTGTCTTAACTGGCAACACATGTCGGGAGCCATGGGTGAGTTAACCATCCATGCATGTGTTGGACTAAGGTGCCGGTTAAGACACATGTGTTGGACTAAGGTGCCGTTAAGACACGTGGACCAAACACATCATGCACCCCAGATTGTTACCTTGCATCGCGACAGATTGTTAACATGTAATAATCTGTCGCGAATCGCGATGCGTTGTTAGCTTGTAGCTTGGCTTGTAGTCTCGCGTTGCCAGACTGTTGCCTCTCGCACTTTACAAATGCTTCCATTCGGAGATTGTGGAATAGTTGTCTGGCTACGCGAGACTATTTGGCTTGTGGCAAGGGACACCGTTGCAGTATAAAGTAGGCATTAAGGCCCTTGAACAAACAAACCTTTTTATAAAAACAAATGCATCGAAATGGGTTCAATTAAAAATAATTACACACTACTAGTCGGATGGCAATTTTGTAGGACCTGTGCTTGTAGGCTATGTGTTTGTTTTCCATTTTTGTTGTCTGCTTTTTTGTGTGGAAAAAAATGATTTCAGTATGCAACCAGCTCTACTGTCTATACAATAAGAGTAATTGTATACAGTAACAAAACAATGTGTTTCGTTTTCCTTCAAGGAGCACTTCACCCATTTTCAACCTTATCTTAGGTCTTCACTAATACTCTGTGGACAATTCAGAAACCTGGCAATGAATCAGGAGGCAGGTTTGGTCATTTTAAACTTCCAGGAAGAGAAAGGATGAAAACAAATGGCCGATTTTTCAGTGGAAACAAGAAAAACACGCCCACTGCTATGCTCTATAACTTGACACAAACTTGATGACTTCACCAAGGATTGGTGATGATGCCATTTGTAGGCATGTTTCTGAACTGCCAATAACCCATCAATGAGACACAGAGCAAGTAGCCTGAAATTGTGCCATCTTCTAATGAACATGAGTGAGGACCAATACTGTAAGTAGGCCTATCTACAGTAACAGTATCTTCTTAAAGGAGCACTTAATAGAGCTCTTCACGGGTAAAAAGAAAAGGTCCCTATCCGAAATGGATCTGTGAAATTCCATTAGATTCCGACCCGTTCAGAAAACATTTTCATATTAATTCAATAAGAAAACCAAACCTGAATAGACCTGTGACAATTTGGTCAGATTCTGACCCGTTCCGAGATTTCTTTCAAATGACGGCACTGAGCCCAAGTGAACCCGTGACAATTTGTTCCGAGATCCGATCATTTCCGAGATTCCGAGACCCGATGAGTAATCCATGATTATACCGTATACGCCGGCGTTTTCAATTCAAATCAGCCTCGCAGGTAGTGGTCTATGGCCCTACGCTACCTATGCATTGCATAGCTCAACTTCTTTGCGCTGCACGGCTGCAGAAGTTTAACAGCACTTGATTGCATTTCTATTTCACCAGTGCAGTGCGTCGCTGTCGCGCCACACCATAGAGTATAAAGAATGATAGAGACTGAACTGGCGCGAAGCTCCGCCCCCAGTGGAAGTTGCTCAATGGCGTTTTGAAGCACCCGGAAGGATCGTCTACTTCCGCCTTTTTTCGATTTGGGCACCAACATTTGGCGCGCTCAACGTAAAAGCCCAGCTGCACGGGGTTTTCTCGTCATACTTCCACGGGTCCGCCTGAAGTCCCTCCTCTTACCACTAGGGCCCAGTGCTTCAACGTTGGAGAGCCTCACTGGGGCCTTGCGCCACACACACGGTCACACAGTAGTACGGGTCTTCTCGGATCCACTCAGGCATTACACATAATGATAGACAGATCCGAGTTCCATGGGATATACGGCCGATTCTTACCCGGCCCGAGTGATTATCATAAAACACACATCCGACCTGCATGTGCGGGTCTCGGGTATTTTCGGAATTGGGAGGTCCGTGAAGAGCTCTAGCACTTAACATGCTTACAATGAAAAAGATCAGATCTAGGCCAAACAGGTGTACAATATAAATCATGTGTTTTCCTGCATCATGTGTTGAATCCAAAACCAGGAACCTACACATCTGGCAGGAATATCTGGCCTGCCACAGGACTGATACTCTAGGGAGGGTTCAGTGGCACCGCCCTGCAGGTGGATTTAGTCTGCAGCAGTACACAGCCACCCCTGACCTGGCCACAGTACTCCCCCGTGGTTCCTTCCTACGGTTGGAGATGTTTACCCTGTGGTCCAACTGGGGGCTGAGGAGCGTCAAGTCTGTGGACGTCTAAGGAGCGTCAAGTCTGTGGAATATATCCCTTTTTATGTTTCCTACAAAAACCTAATTATTATTTCCAAAAGATAATACATAAAAACAAGATTTTTCAGGACTTAAAAAATATTTTTCAATTCATTTTTTTAAAATATTATAATTAGCCGATCGACCAGTGCTGGTTGATCGCCTAGGGGTGCGCACACTTTTCCGACACACCAAAGGTCCAAAGCGCGGGGACATTAATCACACAGGTGGACGAAATCAAGATTAATTTATATTAATACAGTCTTATCTATGTCATCACACAGCATGTTTTTGTTTACAGGAAGTAATTAAGATTGGCCATTTAGGGACTTTTGATATAAAAATACATGAATGGATTAATTGTTTTTGCCATCTATTGTTAGGTATATGTCCATTATGACCACAGACATGCTCTAAAAGTGTGTAAACCGTTTTATTTGTCATTTCACGACGTCTTTAATTCATAATGTATTGTATTATGTTTGGGTCCCGGGGTGGAGATACCAAATGTGTCCTTTGAGTCTGGAGTTGAAAGGTTTGCGAAGCCCTGCTGGCGTAGTTCAAGGTGGGTTCCCGTGCAGCGGTTCCCGCGCAGTCCGTTGTGGACGACCCCAGCGTGTGGGTGCTCACGCTGAGGGTGCTCGCGCTGTGGGGGCGGGGCGTCAGGCTGCCACTGGAGCAGCCACATACGCTGGTGGAGGCGTCACTCACGGCGCTGCCCGCCCGCTCCACGACCAGGAGAGGGTTTGATTGGACGGGGTTCTGCAGGTTGGGGAGGTGGACGTCGATGGCCGCCGTGGTGATCACCCTGGCTGGCCCTGCCACAGACGCCACCGTGTCTGGAACAGAAGGGAACAATGAGGGATTAGTGTTGCAACACTGGCAAACCACACTGGGCTTTTAAAACTAATTCATATAAAATAAATACATTTAAAAAATAAATCACATTATTTCTAAATTGAGACTAAGCAGCGAAACTGATTTCACAGAATAAATGAAGATATGCAATTAAAGGTTATAGGCAGTTATAGGGTCTACATTTTTTTGGTGCTATCCCGAGTGTTTGACTGTACTCTGTTGCTGTTTATACATTCTGTCTAATAAACTATTCATTCAATCAATCAATCAAAAAGTTAAAATAAGTGTAAGACTCTCCAAAATGTTCATTTTTCAGGAAATTAAAAATATAAATTTTTCAAGAAATTAAGAAAACCTTATAGGCCTATTTTGAAAACAAAGCAATACTGCCTCATCGGTTGGTGCTGAGACTTTATATATTGTCACTTCACAACCCCCCCAAACTCCTGTGAGGACACCTTAGAGGTCCTGACCGACAGGTTGAGAATCACTGCTGTAGATGGTCACTTACCACTACTTGCTTCACAGTAGTACTGACTGATGTAGTTGTTCATGTCGTCGCGTACCACGAGTCCTGAGTACAAATGGACAGGAGCATTTCAACACATTTATAAAGTGATAAAAGTGACCACATCTAAGATTTTCACAATATGACAAAGTGTTAAGAACCTTTTCGACCTGTGGCGAATTTCTAATATTTCAATATCATACGTGTCCTGTTCTTCCAAATATAGGTTAATGTCCGTGCCTGTTTTATCTCCTCAGAAATCCATTTTTGGCTGTCAATGTCCTGATTATTATAGTCTTAGGAGGGTCTAATGCCTGATAGGCGTATAATGTCGGTTGAGCATCAGGACCAGCTGACTACATAGAAACGAGAAAGATGCAATCCTGGGAAATTGCGAGTGTGGTAGCCCCCTATAGGATATTATCCAATCAGAAGAGCGCAGGACATACACATATTGTGATGTCACCGTATATTGTCCAATCATATGAGGGCACTTATAGCAGCAATAACAGTATTAGTATTATAGTATTTTTTTTATTTCATCATCTTGCCAACCCCATTTTGTCACTTCCCCTTTCATACCTGCCAACGCTCCAATTATTCAGTTTCAATAGGAATGTTTTCTTTCGTTTTTGAATAATATATAGGTGGGCCCTTTATCGTGTGGTAAGCACATAAATTGGCCTCTCTCCTGTTCACAAGTCATTATTAATAGATGTCTCCTCAATCATGTTTACATGCAAGTGTCATTATTACATTTGAGCAGAAGTGCATATGCAGTCTGTAGGAATGGAAGTGTGCATAACATGCAGTCTGTAGGAATGGAAGTGGACAAGACCTTGAGAGACGAGAGTGGCTGGGGTGGGCAATATATCAATATTATATCGTGATATGAAACTATCGTATGGGATTTTGCATATTATAATAATATATTACTGTGGCATGATATAACTGTAGTCTTTTCCTGGTTTTAAATGTGTAGCTACTGTAGTTCACCCCCATATTCACCCAGGAAGCCTTGAATTCCTGGAGATTTTCTTTTGTTTTTTGGAGGCATAAGTAAAACTATATGTATAAATAATAAATCACACCCGTGTGAACTGAGTGGTGCAAGGTCTTATATAGCCTGATCAGCTGTGGTCTGACGTAATGTCAGTGACCATAGTAACCATGTCTCTATTTTCATACTGATTTTCGTCACATACGTCACATACTAACCATAGCAACCATGCTCGTTTTTTTGGTACAAACACAGGTACACGGGTACAAAGCCAGTTGTTGGAGTGGTTTGCACCACTCAAAAATAAGATAACAAATATTGTAAGGAGATGCAGGAAGGATTATTATAGTAAACTATTAGAAAACAGTAAAATACTAGACAAAAGAGTAGAGATTGCAACCAGTCGTAAAACTCAGACCCCTGAGATTGTGGCATCATGTGGGTCTGTGTGGTCAGTGTGGAGTCATTACAATTGGAAACCCCATAGAGGGGGTGTCAAAACTCTCTCTCTATATATATAAATATATATACACTGTATATCTATCTATCTATCTATCTATCTATCTATCTATCTATCTATCTATCTATCTATCTATCTATCTATCTATATATATATATTAAAAAATCACACCCGTGTGAACTGAGTGGTGTAAGGTTTTATATAGCATGATCAGCTGTGGTCTGACGTAATGTCTAAGGTATTATATAAGGTAAGGTATTATTTAGCCTCACACCCGGATGTGATTTCACAACTGGCTGTTTTTGTGCAGAGAAAATGACCACGGTTGCTACGGTCATCCAGTTCACCCGGGTGTGATTTAATTACGTCAGAAATTATTTTGAACATAGCAACCATGGTCATTTTTTTATGCACACAAAAGCCAGTTGTAGGAGTGGTTTACACCACTCAAAAAAGCCAGTTGTAGGAGTGGTTTACACCACTCAAAAACCTCACATTGTAATCCAAGGAGGGCTGCACAGAGGATCTTCCTGAATTCAAGGCCTTTACAAAAATGTAATAACTCACGTGTCACAATGCAGCACTTTGTGAACACGTAGATTGGCTATTTTTTTTGCTATTTAAAAATAAAAATAAAACATTTGATAAAAAATAAAGTATTCACAATACGATATTGTGGTCACACTATCAATATGGAGGTATTTGCTTGTGTCTGTATCAGCCAACCCTATGGGGGGGGGGGGGGGGGCTGCTGGTATTTAGACACAGAGAGACACAGAGAGATGGAGAATGAGACTCTTTGTTCAGACACATCAGGCCTCACAGTGATCCGCTCTGCTCTCCTATGCTCCGCTCCGCTCCGCTTCATTGGCCCTGATCTCACTGTCTGCCTGCTGAGTGCAGGGCGCCCAAAGTGCCCTGAGTGCTATAGCCCCCGTCCCGCGGGACCCCCAGCACCGGCTCTGGCGGGTAATTTCATTTATTTTGCAGTTTAAAATATTAATCCCAGTGAGCCATCCCTTTCGGAAAGAAGGAAGAAGCATCGTGCGGCACTAAAACAAGGCAGAGACAATCGCTCCTGGATTAATAAGACATGAGTCTGGGCTAAGAGAATGGGCCGTCCGGCCAACATAAAAGGCTGTTCTCCTCGTCTGTGTGATAGCCTTGGCTATCAGGCTGTCATCTGACTGAAGGAAATGGACAGGCCATGTAAAGGTCATGGCATTTCATTTCTAAATCACGACTATGTCAAGGTATAGGTGTCTAGGAGAATGCTTTTGTTATTTGAAGACTTTGCAAAGAAAGTTAGTCAACGTAAGTAACCACGTAAACCCTAGCTAGCGTACCTTCTGGGGCAGACATTCAATGAAAATAGATCTTCAAGCTCACATGTCACGTTGTAGCTTGTGGAGCGGCTATTTTCAGCAGAGAGATTTGGTGCAGAGGGGGAAAAAGGAGCCAACCATGTATACTATGTATAGAGCCCTGGGGGACTCCAGTCAAATACGTATATAAGTAAGGGGTGCGAGTGTGGAATCGCCGTCGCGCTTGAGTAAGGACGCTCTGTGATTGGCCAGTGCACTTGTGCAAGGATGCGCTGTGATTGGCCAGTAGCCACTTTGAGTGGCAGTCAGGGGGAAACGCTCTCTCGCCAGAACATGATTTACTATCGGATTGCAACTCCAACGGGGCTGAGTCCGCTAAGCAAACTTCGCAACATTCGACACGGCAACTCGCACGCTTTAGCGCGTTCAGTGGTGTCTCTCGTGGCTTCGCTTGAGACGGCGCCCCTCCGTTGCGGTCTAAAACTGTACTTTATCCCCTAGGAGGAGCGGGCATGACCACTTTACTCAAACGAGAGAGCGATTTAGCACTCGCGTAAGGGGTCAAGCTCTAGTGCATACTAACTATAACTGTATATACTTAGTATGACAAAACAAATAGCAAAAATAGCTGATCTACAAGCTCACAAGCTTGTAAAAAACACAACACAGGTTGGGTGCATAGTCATAGACTCAGAACTGAATTTTTAATTTTAGCCACATTAACACAATTACAAAGTCGGCATACATACGTCCTTAAAGGACATAGGGCTCCATTTTCGTCACCGCTAAACCCCTTATACCTAAACTTCTTTGCCTTTTTATACTATTTTGAAAAACATTTTGAATAGTTCAACTAGCCAATCTACATTGACACGTTGTGAGCTTGTAGACTGGCCATTTTAACTATTCAAAAATGTTTAGCAAAATAGTAAAAAAAGGCAAAGAAGTTTAGGGATAAGGGGTTTAGCGGTCACGAAAATGGAGCCCATAATGTCTCAGCAGGATGTAGAAAAGCTTGTTCATGCATTCATCTTCTGTGGACTTGTACACTGTAGCTTGAAGCTGATCAATGCTGAACATCACTGGAAAAATACAAATCCTGAATCTTGAATGTCTTCCAGTGTCTTCTGTATTTTTGCTTTCCTTATTTGCCTGTTTCCTACAAGGAAAGAGTCGTGCCACCAGCCACCCGCCAGAACGAGAATGAATGACATTCTCGTGACACCCCTCAGGCGAGCGTGAGAGCCCCGTCCTTCCCCACTCATATCGCCTCACAGCCTGCAGGCCGCCCAGCGAGCCCCGAGGACTAAGTGCTCGTCCCGCTGACCGTGTTTCCGTAAAAAGCCTTGCTTGTTCCTTGAGAGGCAGATTGCCCCTCTATGGCCCCGGGGGGGCGGTCAACGGCCCTCCGGGGTCTCGCAGGGGCCCTATTGTGGTTTGCAGGTGAAGGGAACAGATGTTTGGTGGCGGACCACCCTCTCCACACGACAAGACCCCAAAGCACAGAGCACTCTGTACCTGAAATAGCCCCAGAGTGGTCTGGGACCTGCCTAGCTAGCCACTAGCCAGGGGGCCTTCTGGGCAGGGGAGGAAAGTAACTAAGTACATTTACTCAAGTGCTGTACTTAACCCATTTTGACCTGAGATCAGATTCTAAAAATGTCTTCTACATACTGACAGTTTTCTGAAAAAGCTATGTTTCTATGTTAGTCGTTCTTCGATTTTTCAAAAATAGCAGACCTACAAGCTCGTAGTGCGCCACTCGGTGGTGCGCTATGAGCTTGTAGATCTGCTATTTTTCAAAGCATAACATAATGCTAACACCAAAAGGGGTTCCCAGTAAAACATTGAGGTACTTGTGCTTCACTATAATTTTTACTTCACTACAATTATTTGAAAACTTACGTTTGAAAAGTTACTTTGCATATCTTTTATCCAAAACCCATATTCTATACTTTAGCTATCCACTATGTTGTCGCGGTGTTGTACAGTATACAGTAGATCTGCAATTCTTCTGCTATTTTCAATGCTGTCCTAAGATTTTGTCCTCACAAAAATAGTAATACGAACCTGTGTGTGTGCGTGTGTGTGTGTTGGTGATGTGTGAGAATATGGGTGTTTTCTAAAAGCTTTCTTGCCCACCGTATTGATCCTGCAGGCAGCGCCTACGGTCGTATACTGCTGCTGTGTGTGTGTGTGTGTGTGTGTGTGTGTGTGTGTGTGTGTGTGTGTGTGTGTGTGTGTGTGTGTGTGTGTGTGTGTGTGTGTGTGTGTGTGTGTGTGTGTGCGCGCGTTTGTGCGTGTGCGTGTGTGTGTGTGTGTGCATGCGCATGCGTGCACATTAGCTCTGGTCCACAGCGTTAGCAAGTTCTCTCCTAATACTATGCCATGGACTATATATTTCCTCATTGACCAGGTAGAAAGAACGCAATCATGTCACCCTCCAGGGGTCATGGGATGCAATACTGTACTCAGTACTGTACTCTAGTCTAACGTCTAAAAGGTCCCTGGGAACCATCTAAAAGACCACCCCTGGGTCCCGGGACCCATTACATTGAAAACCTATATTTACATCACTGTGGTTTACGTGTCTACACTTTAGTCAAATAAAAAAGCGACTTTCACTAGTCACGAAAACAAAGGCGGTTTCATGATGTTGAAAGCCTTCCCTGCGCTGTGGGAAGCCTTTCAGAACACACCTTTGTATAAAATCCACTTGGTGTGTATAAAATAAAATATGTCCGCATATGGAGAAACCTCTATTCACTGAATACTGCAACCTACAGATCAGGGCAATAGAAAAATGCCACTGACCGGATATGCCTGCACTGTGAGCTTGTAGATCGACTATTTTTGCTGAATTTTGAGTCCCAGAACAAGGACGCAACCCTAATTGGGAGTGTAGTAGACGCCATAAAGCAGTGGTTGTCAAAGTGGGGACCTGGGACCCTCAGAGGGGGTTCCAAATGGACCCTCACAGGTCTGTAACTCTGAGTGTGTACAGATGGAACCAAATGGACCTTTACATGTCTTCTAACTCTGAGAGTGTACAAATAGAATCAAATGGACCTTTACAGGTCTCTAACTCTGAGAGTGTACAAATAGAATCAAATGGACCCTAACGGCCCGTGCACTTGCACACTCTTGGAGTTATTGGGTTCCTTGAAATTAAAACGTTATAAGAACCACTGCCCATAAGGGTCCATTTGGTTCAATTTGAACACTCTCATGAGTGTGTACAGTACCTGCGTTGTCTCTGGGCTCGCGGGGCCCCCTGTGGCCCCCCTCATCGTCAGACTCCCCTGGGGGCCCCAGACCCTCCACCACCTGGAAGCCAGCACTGCCCTGCTTGCCCCAGGCGTGGTGCATCTGCATGGCCGCCTCGCGCTCCGCTGTCAGGTCCAAGTCCTGCTGCGCCAGGTGGGCTCTGAGCTGACGAATCTCAAACTGGAGGGGGGAGAGGAGAGAGAGAGAGAGAGAGAGAGAGAGAGAGGGAGAGGGAGAGGGAGAGGGAGAGGGAGAGGGAGAGAGAGGGGGAGAGAGAGAGAGAGAAAAAAAAAAAACATTTCTTCTACTGCTACAATGTCTAAAGAAGCCAAGCAAAAACATATTTGACTCTTATGTACCTGTATACACAAGACACAACGATAAGGACCACCTATACAGATAGACAAAGTCGGATCTCTGAACTCAATGTAACTTGTTTTTAATACACACCTACAGTATACACATTTTCAATAAATTAGAGAATGAAGAATAAAGACAGAGAGAGTGTGTGTGTGTGTGTGTGTGTGTGTGTGTGTGTGTGTGTGTGTGTGTGTGTGTGTGTGTGTGTGTGTGCGTGCGTGCGTGCGTGCGTGCGTGCGTGCGTGCGTGCGTGCGTGCGTGCGTGCGTGCGTGCGTGCGTGCGTGCGTGCGTGCGTGCGTGAAATGGAGAACAAATGGAACAGTGGCAGAAACAATACATTGAATATATGGAGCAAGGGTGGGAAGGGAGAGAGAAGGAGGGATGCAGGCCTATCTAAACGGTGTGTGTGTGTGTGTGTGTGTGTGTGTGTGTGTGTGTGTGTGTGTGTGTGTGTGTGTGTGTGTGTGTGTGTGTGTGTGTGTGTGTGTGTGTGTGTGTGTGTGTGTGTGTGTGTGTGTGTGTGTGTATGATTTTGTTTCGACAGGGCCTTCTTTAAGCTGGCTGACCTCATTAGGCTATACAGTATAAGTCCATTTTGACATCTTTTGTAGCTATGGACCTTGAACTTTTATATGAGCTGTTGCTGCCCTCCTCTGGTGGTTTATGAAACTACAACCCAGAGCAACATGCATGTGTTATGGTGGGGCTGTGGTGGGTTATGGCATTAGTTTATTATTGTCTCATACAAGAATATCCAGGACAGGACTGTTGGCTATATATTAGAACACAATATTAAAGGCCTCAATCTTTTGTGTAATACTGTAACTTTTTGTTGATCGATTCAAAGATGATTCAAATACTTTATTATCAGCCAGGTGCAACGGTCCACAGCATTAGTTTCCATGGTAAGTAATGTGGCATTGCTTTCATGAAACTCAATCAAGCCTCAACATCTGCTAAAAGCAATAATATGTCAATTTGAATGACCTTTTTTTTTGTATTCAGACAGCCAGCAATGGGTTAAAAAATGGACATATTATTGCTTATAGCAGCTTTAACTGGCTAAATTTATCTGACAAGATTAACCAAAATGATATTTCATGAAACCGATTAATCGCTGATCCAGGATATATTAAACCAGGATATCTATAAAAATCCTGGTTTAATCCCTAATCCAAGTATCGTGAAACAGGCCCCTGGCTATACTGTCGATGTTGAGACACCCTGGGCAAGACCTACGCTGTAAAGACTATCATTTGTTTGGGCGGAAGTTGCGGGATTTTAGCGGAAGTAAATGAAAACACTACTGTCCCATTGTGCAAGTCAATTAAATAGAATAACATTCAATTGTGGGTTAATAAATATAGGCATATACAAGGAGGTTAAATGGGAGGCTATTGTGCAGTCAAAGTTACCAATACAAGCTAGTTAATTCAGCATTATTTTATTGACCGGTCAGGCCGGTCTACACTTCAATTCAGCGCCTTATAAGGAAAGTTGCGTGGCACCTCTATGTTGAATATCTATGTTCACAGTGAAAGGGGAAGAACCACATGCCCACTCGCTACGCATGGTCCCTTTGGGAAACTCAGCCAATGTCCATACAGTACATAATGCAATATATAATGCAAGTTACAAATAGCCTAGCTGTAAAAAGCTGAAAATATACATTCTAACACAGGTAGGCTAATACTAATAGGAATAGGCAAGGGATATGCCCCTATTGTCGTGACTCAGGAGGTAGGCCTACAGTAGTGCATCTGAAAATGGAAGGTTCCCAATTTGATCCCTAACTGCTCCCAATGAGCAGGTTGGTCCCTTGCATGGTTTCCTCTGCCACTGCTGTATGAATGGGTGAATGTATTGCACATTATAGGGCTTTGCATAGAGGCTAATTGTACATATGCACCATTTACAATTTACTATTGAATAAGTGTAAAAATATAATTTTGGTCAGTTTCTTAGACTAGGGCAGGGGGTATTAAATGTTTTTCAGGCCAAAAGGATCCCGTAGCTAAGAGAGACAAATCAGAGAGCCCCACTACACGTTGTTTATTAAACTTTTTGTTGTTGTTGTTAACGCCTTCCTTTAACTAATGCGTTCAATAGAGAGTATGCGCGTGACATCATCATCAAACCCGGAAGTTATGCAGGAATGCCTACTGAGTGGCAAAAAACTACTTTCTGGCCTTGACAGCCCATGCATCCAAACAGAAAAGTCCTATCTGATTGCATTAAACAACATTAAACAATGTTAAACTGACTTTGTATGTTGCTTTGCCACTCGATTTGCCACTCGATGTGCCATTCACTTTAAGCATGCGCATACCCTCTATAGCTCACTATATTTAGCTGAATGTCTCATCAATGTCTGTTGATTGTTGAGAGATTTGAGACTAGCTTGGAAGCATTTCACTAGTTTTATTTTCAGTGACTATGGGTATACCTCCAAGTCAGTGGTTCTGACATTTCTAATAGTACCCCCTTTTCCTGATTTCTGTATTAAAGTAGTACCACCTTTATCCGACTACATGTTGCTTAGAAAAAGAGAAAACTATATCTAGCAGCGTTGCTGTCAGTAAGAACTGACAGCAACTCCTGACGTGTAATCACCAAATTAAAATATCAGGTCTTGAACTGAAACGTTTGGGAAACACTGGTCTTGAACGAGCTGTTTTTTCAGACTCACAGCTTGTTCTGGCAGATCTGAGTCAGACGCTCCAGCTGTTCTCTCATACGCTAGACTTCCTCTCATACAGCTGACTCTCAGTCCATCTCCATCATCCACCTTAACCTGCAACACATAGGCTGACGAGACAGACAGACAGACAGACAGACAGACAGACAGACAGACAGACACGTTGTGAGCTTGTATTTTCAGCCGAAATATATAATGTATGTTTAGTAATACTAAAAGGTAGCCTAACTAGTAGGCCTAACTAACGTTTTAAAATAATTGTTGTGGAGTTAATAATTTCCTCAGAGATAGTGGAATTGGAATAATGGAATTGTTGTTTTTATGTGATTATTATTAGTGACTAAATATTTCCAGTGGAGACATACTGTACTCTGTACCGACTATACTTACCTTCATCAAGCAACAAGTTGGGAAAGACACCACAACACACATATCCAATTGGTGCATTCGCAGTTCAACAGCTTCACTAAAGTGCACAGATTAGCAGCCAGAGTGCTAACATGGATTAGCACCCACAGTGCCAATGCTGGACGCACGTGCACTTGAAGATTCTCTTGGGATTGTATGAAAACACTAAGACACTCGTTTAGGAAAAACAAACACAGCATTCATTGCATATTGTATTTTGGAAGTCTAGTTATTTTCCAGGAACTTGTGAGATGGAGACAAAACTGGGACTTATTTTTCTTGGGTGGCAGTGGCTCAAGAGGTAGAGTGGCCACTTGGGAATCAGAAAGGGATAAAGGCACTATACCATTCACCACGTGTGTGTGTGTGTGGTGGTGGAGCCCCACCATATGAGTCAGCGTTCGTCAGGTACTGGGAGGCATAGAATAGAAACATTTGATCCTGCATGCAACCGGGGCACGAGGCCATGAGGAGGGTGACCTCCCAACTGATATCGATCCAGAGAGAAGAGAGAGTGACAGAGAGAGAGAGAGAGAGAGAGAGAGAGAGAGAGAGAGAGAGAGAGAGAGAGAGAGAGAGAGAGAGAGAGAGAGAGAGAGAGAGAACAGTGACAGTGACACAGTGACAGCAAGACAGACAGACAGACAGACAGACAGACAGACAGACAGACAGACAGACAGACAGACAGACAGACAGACAGACAGACAGACAGACAGACAGACAGACAGACAGAGAGCACTATGGGGGTGACCTCCCAGCCAGTATTGATCCAGCCTACATTAACATGTTGAACAGCCACAAGATTCATTATGGTTCCGCTGAATCTGCTTACGATCTGCTTCCCATCAATACGCGTTAGAGCGTCTGAGTGGCAGCAATTTACTCTGAGCGCTGGTCGATAGCCTTATTGTTCTGAATAGTAAATAATTTGTCTAATCATGCGGTGAATGGGGTCATTTTGTCATTGTACTCCGTAATAATGTGCTGCATACATCAGTGTCAAGACTCTGAGTCACTGGGAAAGCATGGAAGTGACTTATTACTATTAGTATGGATTTTTATAATCATCTGGCTCTTTGATTAATCCCATTGAAATGCTGTCACAGAGCGACACTGTGTTAATGGTGCTATAAGACATAAACTAGACAATGGACTTTACTTAAACCCTTGGCTGATGTAAACCAGGGCATCATGTGGCAGCCAGGTTCATGGACTTTTTACAGAACGTTTTATTCTGTATAAACGTTTTAGGCCACTGTGGGCCTAAAATAAAAGCGATGTATGATGACTTCATGCATGGTCATTGTGATAAAAGGTGCTGCTTACTTCACACAAGTGTGAATTTTTAAATACATTATCAATTAAACTAGTGCGATGCCCGTTCAGAATGGATGAATGCACATGCAAAAAACATGAAAAGTTACCATAAGAGCTTTCTGCCCGATACACTCTGAGAGTGGGAGAGGAAGCTCAAAAGAACAGAATAAAGTCCAAGTCCAGGACAGTGCATGTTCTCACCATCGATGATGCGCTTGACCCTCCAGATGCGCAGCGTGATGATGAGGCTGATGGCGTCCCAGGGACTGCTAGGACCGTTGGCCACCGTGGAGGCCACCATGGGTGCCAAGGACAGCACGATGACAGCACCGTCAAACACCTGCCCCAGTCACGCACGCACACAAACACGCACGCACGCACGCACACACACACACACACACACACACACACACACACAAACACACGCCTAAATACATCTTACAGATACTTGCACATACACGTGCATATTGCTGTCGGGCAGAAACCTCCTATCTCCATATTTAAACTTTTTGTGTTATTTCGTAGATTAATGCCCTACTTGATCATACTACAGCGTCACACACAAGTATCAAAAGTAGCAGATCCAAATGCTCTTTTCTTTTGAGCTTGTAGATCTGCTACTTTTGCAATTTTGCCCGAAGGGGTGAAGACCCCTTATTGTTTTCGTACGGGTTCCGACATTTTCTGTGGCTGTTCTGTGCTGTCGTTTTCCATGAAATTCGGCAATATGGTAGAGGGTCGTGGGAATCGCTCAAGAACTGAAGCTCACAGTCACAGCTTTTTTCTTTATTTCGTATTACTCTTATGGCTCATGACTCCGTCTTATCACTGCTTGCAGCTATATTTTTATTTGAATAATTTGAGTAACAGTTTTGGACACATGAGGTTTCCAGCCGACAGACAGAGACAACATACCGTGAGGTGGTTTATGGATGCGGTGAGAGAGGACATGCATGCAGGTGGCTGGAGTGACGCAGAAAGACACAGAGAACAGATTAAGCAGATGGAAACAGATGATCAGCTGTGCATGGCGACCGTAATGCGAGTTGTTTTATTATGAGTGGAACGCCTCATACCTCAACTTTGTTCTCGATGTAATCCCAAATCCCAAGAACCACGATTCTAAAGACAGTCTGAGAGAGAGAGAGAGAGAGAGAGAGAGAGAGAGAGAGATAGGGAGGTTAGGAAAAGGTAAGAGATATGCTTAATTTATAGTCTGTGTTGCACGTCAAAAATGGCATTAGGTGAAGGTTGACTCATCCTATAAAATGCATTCAATGTAACTGAGTTGTCATCACATTCACTACATTCTTTCGGCAAGAATATTTCATATTTCAGACGGGCCGGGAGCGAGTGACACGCCTATGAGGCCGTTTCATAGTGCTGATGAGAGCGAGTGACGCACCTGTGACCTTATAGCAATTCATTTTCAATGAAAGGCGGGAGATTTTTTGGGACGCACAGAGAAGTTGAGGGGTTGAGGGCGAAGCAAGCGGGCGCGGTCCTGTGAAATTCCTGCGCACGTGCTTGTTTCCTGCACTCGCCCGCAGGTGGCAAGAGCTGGATTTGTGGTCAGCTTTTTTTGCACGCTATGCGTCTGCACATGAGACGTGGCGCGATCCTTGCTGATCCAAGCAAGAACAGGAGCGGGGGCAGACTACTGATCTTCACAGCATTCAGTATCTGTACAGAGTTGCAATGGTAGGCAAACCTACTCAACCCCAGTATACTGGAGTCAAAGTAGAGGTGCCCCTGGTCAAATATTACTCAAGTGAAAGTTGCTCTGTTAAATAAAGTAATGTTAAAAATACTTAATTATTCAAAAGTACAAATTAAAAACAACAAAACCATAAAGGAGGAAAAACTGAACCCTGTGAAATAGCACATTATCCATAATGAGTACTTGCCAATACCTTTGTACTTTTACTCAAGCAACATTTTGAAATGTTGAATACATGCCTAAATAGTAAAGACTTTTTTTTATTGCTACCTTTTACATTAAGCGAGAAATCGGAGTACTTATTCCACCACTGGTTGTGTGTTTTCCATTGATTTACATTCCAATTAGCATGTCCTGTCATGTAATAGGCCAGGCTAATCTATCAAAGTGGGGACCTGTGCCTGACACCGCCGCTTGTTGTGACAACAACGGTGACATCCGAGCGACAGTGCTGCGGTGACAAAGTGACATGTGTTGTGTGTGTCAGGATGCCATCACCGTAACTCCATCCCTCGCTGCTCATTAACCATGGGGTTAATTATGACCCCCATCGCTTCACTTCTTAAACGCCCAATGCATTCTCAATGGCAATAGCACAAACTTTGGCATGCTGCTAGTACTACATACCGTGTGGGATGAACCACAAAAGAAACAAGTCTCTGGCTCTTCTATCATTATCTTATTTGCTTTTTGTATACAGCAAGCACAGTGGGTCACTGGGTACAGAGCCTGCCTGGGAATCAGGAGGTCACAGGTTCAAGTCCTGGCTCTGACATAGTGCCCCAAAATCATGAAAAAATGACATACTATAGTATGCTGTCTGAAACTATGAACTATAGTAGGCCTATTTCATGATTTTCATCTTTTATTCAAATCCTCCAAAAATCACGGAAAACTACATGCTATAGTATGCCGTCCGAAACCAAATATGAGAAATGTATAATGGGGCTCAATGGCAAATATTGGCACGTAAAAAAAAATTACTTTCACACTTTCACCTTTCATGGCAAATCAATTTCACCTAGAAACTCCATTCACACTTTTTGTAATTCAGCTTACTGTGGAGACACATGCTGGAACTTTTTACTTTGAAATGTTTTGTAGTTTCTGAGTTATTTAACTTAAACACCAAATGCAATAGCACAAACTTTGGCATGCTACTAGTCCTACATACTTACACCTAGAAACCCCATTCAAACCTATTTAGGTTCATCTTACGGTGGACATGTTTGCCTGAAAAGGAATCTTTGAAATGTGTCATAGTTTTAGAAAGTGCTTTCAAATTTGAGAAATTTACAATGGGGCTCAATGGCAGATATTGGCACGTCAAAAAAGCACTTTCACCTAGAAACTCCATTCAGACTTTTTATAATTCAGCTTACTGTGGAGACACATGCTGGAACTTTTTACTTTGAAATGTTTTGTAGTTTCTGAGTTATTTAACTTAAACGCCCAATGCATTCTCAATGGCAATAGCACAAACTTTGGCATGCTACTAGTCCTACATACTTGCACCTAGAAACCCCATTCAAACCTATTTAGGTTCATCTTAGGGTGGACATGTTTGCCTGAAAAGGAATCTTTGAAATGTTTCATAGTTTTAGAAATATAGTGCTTTCAAATTTGAGACATTTACAATGGGGCTCAATGGCAGATATTGGCACGTCAAAAAAGCACTTTCACCTAGAAACTCCATTCACACTTTATATAATTCAGCTTACTGTGGAGACACATGCTGGAACTTTTTACTTTGAAATGTTTTGTAGTTTCTGAGTTATTTAACTTAAACGCCCAATGCATTCTCAATGGCAATAGCACAAACTTTGGAATGCTACTAGTCCTACATACTTGCACCTAGAAACCCCATTCAAACCTTTTTAGGTCACGCTTTTAGGTCACGCTTCTTCGTCACGCTTTTCCGTCACACTTTTTCGTCACGCTTTTCCATCAACTTTGGCATGCTACTAGTCCTACATACTTACACATAGAAACCCCATTCAAACCTATTTAGGTTCATCTTACGGTGGACATGTTTGCCTGAAAAGGAATCTTTGAAATGTTTCATAGTTTTAGAAATATAGTGCTTTCAAATTTGAGAAATGTAGGCTACAATGGGGCTCAATGGCAGATATTGGCAAGTAATGATTTGAGTGGGGTTTGAACCCACAACCTCCAGATCATGTAACCAGAGTGATCAGTCACTGAGCTACATGCAACCTGCCACAACACAGTTTGCCTTTCCCTTTGAGTAACAACACTTATACAAAAAAATAAAAATAAAAATAATAACAGGAGATTTGTCTATTGTTTCTTGTGCTGTTGTTTATCTCTAGAGGGTTGAATGCTTATGAACCACAAAAGAAACAAGTCTCTGGCTCTTCTATCATTATCTTATTTGCTTTTTGTACACAGCAAGTACAGTGGCTCCCTGGGTACAGAGCCTGCCTGGGAATCAGGAGGTCACAGGTTCAAGTCCTGGCTCTGACATAGTGCCCCAAAATCATGAAAAATTGACATACTATAGTATGCTGTCTGAAACTATGAACTATAGTATGTCGATTTTCATGATTTTCATCTCTTTTTCAAATAGTCCAAAATAACGAAAAACGACATGCTGGTTGAATGAGGTTTCTAGGTGTAAGTATGTAGGACTAGTAGCATGCCAAAGTTTGTGCTATGAATAGTAGGCCTATTTCGTGATTTTCATCTTTTTTTCAAATCCTCCAAAATCACGAAAAACGACATGCTATAGTATGCCGTCCGAAACCATGAACTATAGTATGTCGTTTTTCATGATTTTCATCTCTTTTTCAAATAGTCCAAAATCACGAAAAACGACATGCTATAGTATGCCGTCCGAAAAAAATTATAACTTTGGCATGCTACTAGTCCTACATACTTACACCTAGAATCCCCATTCAAACCTATTTAGGTTCATCTTATGGTGGACATGTTTGCCTGAAAAGGAATCTTTGAAATGTTTCATAGTTTTAGAAATATAGTGCTTTTAATTTGAGAAATTTATAATGGCAGATAGTGGCACGTCACTTTCACTTTCACCTAGAAACTCCATTCACACTTTTTATAATTCAGTTTACTGTGGAGACACATGCTGGAACTTTTTACTTTGAAATGTTTTGTAGTTTCTGAGTTATTTAACTTAAACGCCCAATGCATTCTCAATGGCAATAGCACAAACTTTGGCATGCTACTAGTCCTACATACTTACACCTAGAAACCCCATTCAAACGTATTTAGGTTCATCTTACGGTGGACATGTTTGCCTGAAAAGGAATCTTTGAAATGTTTCATAGTTTTAGAAATATAGTGCTTTTAAATTTGAGAAATTCAGAATGGGGGTCAATGGCAGATTTTGGCAAGTAAAGATTTGAGTGGGGTTTGAACCCACAACCTCCAGATCATGCAGCCAGTGTGCTAAGTCACTGATCTACTTGCTACCTGCCACAATGCAGTCTGCTGTTCCCTTTGAGTACAACATTGATACAAAAATAAAATACAAAAAATAAAATAACAGGAGATTTGTCTATTGTTTTCTTTTGCTGTTGTTTATCTCTAGACGTTCGAATGTTTATGAACCACAATGGAAACAAGTCTCTGGCTCTTCTGCCATTATCTATTCGGGATTTTAAGAACATCATGCACAGTAGCTCACTGGGTACAGATCCTGCCTGGGAATCTGGAGGCTGCAGGTTCTAGTCCCAGCTCTGACATATTGTCCCAAAATCATGAAAATATGACATACTATAGTATGCCGTCGCAAACCATGGACTATAGTATGTCCTTTTTTCATGATTTTCATCTTTATTTCAAATCCTCCAAAATCACGAAAAACGACATGCTATAGTATGCCGTCCGAAACCATGAACTATAGTATGTCGTTTTTCATGATTTTCATCTCTTTTTCAAATAGTCCAAAATCACGAAAAATGACATGCTATAGTATGCCGTCCGAAAAAAATTATAACTTTGGCATGCTACTAGTCCTACATACTTACACCTAGAATCCCCATTCAAACCTATTTAGGTTCATCTTATGGTGGACATGTTTGCCTGAAAAGGAATCTTTGAAATGTTTCATAGTTTTAGAAATATAGTGCTTTTAATTTGAGAAATTTATAATGGCAGATAGTGGCACGTCACTTTCACTTTCACCTAGAAACTCCATTCACACTTTTTATAATTCAGTTTACTGTGGAGACACATGCTGGAACCTTTTACTTTGAAATGTTTTGTAGTTTCTGAGTTATTTAACTTAAACGCCCAATGCATTCTCAATGGCAATAGCACAAACTTTGGCATGCTACTAGTCCTACATACTTGCACCTAGAAACCCCATTCAAACCTATTTAGGTTCATCTTATGGTGGACATGTTTGCCTGAAAAGGAATCTTTGAAATGTTTCATAGTTTTAGAAATATAGTGCTTTCAAATTTGAGACATTTACAATGGGGCTCAATGGCAGATATTGGCACGTCAAAAAAGCACTTTCACCTAGAAACTCCATTCACACTTTTTATAATTCAGCTTACTGTGGAGACACATTCTGGAACTTTTTACTTTGAAATGTTTTGTAGTTTCTGAGTTATTTAACTTAAACGCCCAATGCATTCTCAATGGCAATAGCACAAACTTTGGCATGCTACTAGTCCTAGTCTCTGGGTGCTGTCATCCACTCCCATGGCTTTTCCTACCACTGCTATGCCGATGACACCCAGCTGATCCTCTCATTCCCCCCCTCTGATACCCAAGTGGAGGCACGCATTGCTGCTTGTCTGGCTGACATCTCGGCGTGGATGTCGACAAACCACCTGAAGCTCAACCTGGACAAGACCGAGCTGATGTTCCTCCCGGGGAAGGGCTGTCCGCACCGAGACATGGCCATCACCATTGATAATGCTGTGGTGACCTCAACTCGGACTGCGAAAAATCTGGGTGTGACCCTGGACGATCAACTGACGTTCTCGGCAAACATCGCATCAGTGACAAGGTCCTGCAGATTCCTCCTCTACAACATCAGGAGGATTCGCCCCTTCCTCACGGAGAAGGCAGCCCAGGTGCTCATCCAGGCTCTCGTCATCTCCCGCCTGGACTACTGCAACTCCCTCCTTGCTGGTGCTCCGGCATCTGCCATCAGACCTCTGGAGCTTGTTCAGAAAGCTGCGGCTCGTCTGGTGTTCAACCGCCCCAAGTTCTCCCACACAACCATCCTTCTCCGTTCTCTACACTGGCTCCCCGTAGCGGCCCGCATCCAGTTCAAAACCCTGGTGTTAGCCTATAGGGCAGTGAAAGGAACAGCTCCTTCCTATCTCCGGGCTATGGTCGATGCCTACACCCCTGCCCGACCACTTCGGTCTGCCACCTCGGGGCGACTGATTGCCTCGTCACTCAAGGGTCCTTCTGGCCGATCCACACGGTCACGACTCTTTTCTGTTCTGGCCCCACAGTGGTGGAATGAACTCCCCACTGATGTTAGGACAGCAGAGTCACTGCCCATATTTCGCCGCAGGTTGAAAACCCACCTCTTCAGGAAACACTACCCTTCCTCTCTGCCTGACCTACTTGTTGTTAACTAGTTGTACGAACGTTTGTTTTCTATTGTTGTATTGTTTATTGGATCTTGTTTAGTCGATACACTTAATTGTTTTAGCTCATGCTCATTTGATTTAGCTATTTTGTCTCATCCGGTTAAGGAAATAGGTAGCTGATATATTGCACTTTTACCTTAGCGCTAGGTATACTCTTGGTTGCTTGTTTTTGCAGAAAATGCACTAAAGACTTCTGGTGATTAGTAGTTTTTGTTCCCTACCTATGTTGAATACACTTATTGTAAGTCGCTTTGGATAAAAGCGTCTGCTAAATGACTGTAATGTAATGTAATGTCCTACATACTTGCACCTAGAAACCCCATTCAAACCTATTTAGGTTCATCTTATGGTGGACATGTTTGCCTGAAAAGGAATCTTTGAAATGTTTCATAGTTTTAGAAATATAGTGCTTTCAAATGTGAGACATTTACAATGGGGCTCAATGGCAGATATTGGCACGTCAAAAAAGCACTTTCACCTAGAAACTCCATTCACACTTTATATAATTCAGCTTACTGTGGAGACACATGCTGGAACTTTTTACTTTGAAATGTTTTGTAGTTTCTGAGTTATTTAACTTAAACGCCCAATGCATTCTCAATGGCAATAGCACAAACTTTGGCATGCTACTAGTCCTACATACTTGCACCTAGAAACCCCATTCAAACCTATTTAGGTTCATCTTATGGTGGACATGTTTGCCTGAAAAGGAATCTTTGAAATGTTTCATAGTTTTAGAAATATAGTGCTTTCAAATTTGAGACATTTACAATGGGGCTCAATGGCAGATATTGGCACGTCAAAAAAGCACTTTCACCTAGAAACTCCATTCACACTTTTTATAATTCAGCTTACTGTGGAGACACATGCTGGAACTTTTTACTTTGAAATGTTTTGTAGTTTCTGAGTTATTTAACTTAAACGCCCAATGCATTCTCAATGGCAATAGCACAAACTTTGGCATGCTACTAGTCCTACATACTTGCACCTAGAAACCCCATTCAAACCTATTTAGGTTCATCTTATGGTGGACATGTTTGCCTGAAAAGGAATCTTTTAAATGTTTCATAGTTTTAGAAATATAGTGCTTTCAAATGTGAGACATTTACAATGGGGCTCAATGGCAGATATTGGCACGTCAAAAAAGCACTTTCACCTAGAAACTCCATTCACACTTTTTATAATTCAGCTTACTGTGGAGACACATGCTGGAACTTTTTACTTTGAAATGTTTTGTAGTTTCTGAGTTATTTAACTTAAACGCCCAATGCATTCTCAATGGCAATAGCACAAACTTTGGCATGCTACTAGTCCTACATACTTGCACCTAGAAACCCCATTCAAACCTATTTAGGTTCATCTTATGGTGGACATGTTTGCCTGAAAAGGAATCTTTGAAATGTTTCATAGTTTTAGAAATATAGTGCTTTCAAATTTGAGACATTTACAATGGGGCTCAATGGCAGATATTGGCACGTCAAAAAAGCACTTTCACCTAGAAACTCCATTCACACTTTATATAATTCAGCTTACTGTGGAGACACATGCTGGAACTTTTTACTTTGAAATGTTTTGTAGTTTCTGAGTTATTTAACTTAAACGCCCAATGCATTCTCAATGGCAATAGCACAAACTTTGGCATGCTACTAGTCCTACATACTTGCACCTAGAAACCCCATTCAAACCTATTTAGGTTCATCTTATGGTGGACATGTTTGCCTGAAAAGGAATCTTTGAAATGTTTCATAGTTTTAGAAATATAGTGCTTTCAAATTTGAGACATTTACAATGGGGCTCAATGGCAGATATTGGCACGTCAAAAAAGCACTTTCACCTAGAAACTCCATTCACACTTTTTATAATTCAGCTTACTGTGGAGACACATGCTGGAACTTTTTACTTTGAAATGTTTTGTAGTTTCTGAGTTATTTAACTTAAACGCCCAATGCATTCTCAATGGCAATAGCACAAACTTTGGCATGCTACTAGTCCTACATACTTGCACCTAGAAACCCCATTCAAACCTTTTTAGGTCACGCTTTTAGGTCACGCTTCTTCGTCACGCTTTTCCATCAACTTTGGCATGCTACTAGTCCTACATACTTACACATAGAAACCCCATTCAAACCTATTTAGATTCATCTTACGGTGGACATGTTTGCCTGAAAAGGAATCTTTGAAATGTTTCATAGTTTTAGAAATATAGTGCTTTCAAATTTGAGACATTTACAATGGGGCTCAATGGCAGATATTGGCACGTCAAAAAAGCACTTTCACCTAGAAACTCCATTCACACTTTTTATAATTCAGCTTACTGTGGAGACACATGCTGGAACTTTTTACTTTGAAATGTTTTGTAGTTTCTGAGTTATTTAACTTAAACGCCCAATGCATTCTCAATGGCAATAGCACAAACTTTGGCATGCTACTAGTCCTACATACTTGCACCTAGAAACCCCATTCAAACCTATTTAGGTTCATCTTATGGTGGACATGTTTGCCTGAAAAGGAATCTTTGAAATGTTTCATAGTTTTAGAAATATAGTGCTTTCAAATGTGAGACATTTACAATGGGGCTCAATGGCAGATATTGGCACGTCAAAAAAGCACTTTCACCTAGAAACTCCATTCACACTTTATATAATTCAGCTTACTGTGGAGACACATGCTGGAACTTTTTACTTTGAAATGTTTTGTAGTTTCTGAGTTATTTAACTTAAACGCCCAATGCATTCTCAATGGCAATAGCACAAACTTTGGCATGCTACTAGTCCTACATACTTGCACCTAGAAACCCCATTCAAACCTATTTAGGTTCATCTTATGGTGGACATGTTTGCCTGAAAAGGAATCTTTGAAATGTTTCATAGTTTTAGAAATATAGTGCTTTCAAATTTGAGACATTTACAATGGGGCTCAATGGCAGATATTGGCACGTCAAAAAAGCACTTTCACCTAGAAACTCCATTCACACTTTTTATAATTCAGCTTACTGTGGAGACACATGCTGGAACTTTTTACTTTGAAATGTTTTGTAGTTTCTGAGTTATTTAACTTAAACGCCCAATGCATTCTCAATGGCAATAGCACAAACTTTGGCATGCTACTAGTCCTACATACTTGCACCTAGAAACCCCATTCAAACCTATTTAGGTTCATCTTATGGTGGACATGTTTGCCTGAAAAGGAATCTTTGAAATGTTTCATAGTTTTAGAAATATAGTGCTTTCAAATTTGAGACATTTACAATGGGGCTCAATGGCAGATATTGGCACGTCAAAAAAGCACTTTCACCTAGAAACTCCATTCACACTTTATATAATTCAGCTTACTGTGGAGACACATGCTGGAACTTTTTACTTTGAAATGTTTTGTAGTTTCTGAGTTATTTAACTTAAACGCCCAATGCATTCTCAATGGCAATAGCACAAACTTTGGCATGCTACTAGTCCTACATACTTGCACCTAGAAACCCCATTCAAACCTATTTAGGTTCATCTTATGGTGGACATGTTTGCCTGAAAAGGAATCTTTGAAATGTTTCATAGTTTTAGAAATATAGTGCTTTCAAATTTGAGACATTTACAATGGGGCTCAATGGCAGATATTGGCACGTCAAAAAAGCACTTTCACCTAGAAACTCCATTCACACTTTTTATAATTCAGCTTACTGTGGAGACACATGCTGGAACTTTTTACTTTGAAATGTTTTGTAGTTTCTGAGTTATTTAACTTAAACGCCCAATGCATTCTCAATGGCAATAGCACAAACTTTGGCATGCTACTAGTCCTACATACTTGCACCTAGAAACCCCATTCAAACCTTTTTAGGTCACGCTTTTAGGTCACGCTTCTTCGTCACGCTTTTCCATCAACTTTGGCATGCTACTAGTCCTACATACTTACACATAGAAACCCCATTCAAACCTATTTAGGTTCATCTTACGGTGGACATGTTTGCCTGAAAAGGAATCTTTGAAATGTTTCATAGTTTTAGAAATATAGTGCTTTCAAATTTGAGAAATGTAGGCTACAATGGGGCTCAATGGCAGATATTGGCAAGTAATGATTTGAGTGGGGTTTGAACCCACAACCTCCAGATCATGTAACCAGAGTGATCAGTCACTGAGCTACATGCAACCTGCCACAACACAGTTTGCCTTTCCCTTTGAGTAACAACACTTATACAAAAAAATAAAAATAAAAATAATAACAGGAGATTTGTCTATTGTTTCTTGTGCTGTTGTTTATCTCTAGAGGGTTGAATGCTTATGAACCACAAAAGAAACAAGTCTCTGGCTCTTCTATCATTATCTTATTTGCTTTTTGTACACAGCAAGTACAGTGGCTCCCTGGGTACAGAGCCTGCCTGGGAATCAGGAGGTCACAGGTTCAAGTCCTGTCTCTGACATAGTGCCCCAAAATCATGAAAAATTGACATACTATAGTATGCTGTCTGAAACTATGAACTATAGTAGGCCTATTTCGTGATTTTCATCTTTTTTTCAAATCCTCCAAAATCACGAAAAACGACATGCTATAGTATGCCGTCCGAAACCATGAACTATAGTATGTCGTTTTTCATGATTTTCATCTCTTTTTCAAATAGTCCAAAATCACGAAAAACGACATGCTATAGTATGCCGTCCGAAAAGAATTATAACTTTGGCATGCTACTAGTCCTACATACTTACACCTAGAATCCCCATTCAAACCTATTTAGGTTCATCTTATGGTGGACATGTTTGCATGAAAAGGAATCTTTGAAATGTTTCATAGTTTTAGAAATATAGTGCTTTTAATTTGAGAAATTTATAATGGCAGATTGTGGCACGTCACTTTCACTTTCACCTAGAAACTCCATTCACACTTTTTATAATTCAGTTTACTGTGGAGACACATGCTGGAACTTTTTACTTTGAAATGTTTTGTAGTTTCTGAGTTATTTAACTTAAACGCCCAATGCATTCTCAATGGCAATAGCACAAACTTTGGCATGCTACTAGTCCTACATACTTACACCTAGAAACCCCATTCAAATGTATTTAGGTTCATCTTACGGTGGACATGTTTGCCTGAAAAGGAATCTTTGAAATGTTTCATAGTTTTAGAAATATAGTGCTTTCAAATTTGAGAAATGTAGGCTACAATGGGGCTCAATGGCAGATATTGGCAAGTAATGATTTGAGTGGGGTTTGAACCCACAACCTCCAGATCATGTAACCAGAGTGATAAGTCACTGAGCTACATGCAACCTGCCACAACACTGTTTGCCTTTCCCTTTGAGTAACAACACTTATACAAAAAAATAAAAATAAAAATAAAATAACAGGAGATTTGTCTATTGTTTCTTGTGCTGTTGTTTATCTCTAGAGGGTTGAATGCTTATGAACCAACAAATAAACAAGTCTCTGGCTCTTCTATCATTATCTTTTTTGCTTTTTGTACACAGCAAGCACAGTGGCTCACTGGGTACAGAGCCTGCCTGGGAATCAGGAGGCCACAGGTTCAAGTCCTGGCTCTGACATAGTGCCCCAAAATCATGAAAAATGACATAATATAGTATGCTGTCTGAAACCATGAACTATAGTAGGCCTATTTAGTGATTTTCATCTTTTTTTCAAATCCTCTAAAATCACGAAAAACGACATGCTATAGTATGCCGTCCGAAACCATGAACTATAGTATGTCGTTTTTTTGTGATTTTCATCTTTTTTCAAATCCTTCAAAATCACGAAAAATGACATGCTATAGTATTTTTTATCCGAAACCATGGACTATAGTACGTCGTTTTTTCATGATTTTCATCTTTCTTTCAAATCCTCCAAAATCACGAAAAACGACATGCTATATAGTATGCAGTCCGAAACCAAATATGAGAAATGTATAATGGGGCTCAATGGCAGATATTGGCATGTAAAAAAAATCACTTTCACCTTTCATGGCAAATCACTTTCACCTAGAAACTCCATTCAAACTTTTTGTAATTCAGCTTACTGTGGAGACACATGCTGGAACTTTTTACTTTGAAATGTTTTGTAGTTATTTATAGTTTTATAGTTACTTAATTAACATTTTGGGCCGTAAGGCTAAACGGGCATCCGTTTGTTTGAAGTTCCCTTCATTATACTTCAGTGGTATTGTATTTGGTATTGTATTTGGCCGCAGACAACCATCTGAAAATGTTTTGTGCCAAGGTTCCCCAGAAGAGAAGATTTGTGTTAAGAATTGCAACATTTTTCAAAAATAGCAGATGATTGCGGGCATGAAGTGACCCTGGGGTAGAACCACTGGTATATTGTACATAACCCACCAATGAGACGCAGGGTGTAGACACTAGGCATTGTTCCATCTCATGAGTATTAGTTTTATTGAATACTGTATTAACAGTTTGCAAGAAGTACAGATACAGTCTTACAATAATGCTAAAAGGATAACACAAAAAGCGGAACAAAAAAACCCCGGATGAAGTGCTCCTTTATCTAACTAAAACTGAAATCATAATAGCAATCATTTTCATCTAAGAACATATTGCTGGTTTGATGGAACACTGACCTCTGAGAAGAAGAGAGAGAGGATGGCCAGGCTGATCCAGTGGATGATGCTGGCAAACTCAAAAGCATTGGAAACTACAGAGAAAAGAGAAAAGCAGTGTAAACTACAGAGAAAAGAGAAAAGCATTGTAAACTACAGAGTCAAAAGAAAAGCATTGGAAACTACGGTGAGAAAGTAAGGTTAGGGTCCAGAGACAAACTGTTGACTCACAATTTTCAATTGCTTCAGTGTTCGTGTCATACTCCTACACCGTGAATGAAGAATCGATAAGGACAATAGTGCTTAGGTGAGTGTGTGTGTGTTGGGTTCATCGTGAGCTGAATTCACACGCAGACTCACAGGAGCGCGCCTCGTTCGTACGTGAGAACGTTTATCCCGGGAATGTTTTAAGTTTGAGCAAAAACACAGTGTTTTGGAAGTACTGAGGATACGACTTGATACAAGACTTGAAAGTTATCGAGTTTGTGAGTCGATCGAGCTTTGACTTGTTCCACCAACTGCGTGTGTGTGTGTGCGTGTGTGCGTGCGTGCGTGTGTGCGTGCGTGCGTGCGTGCGTGCGTGCGTGCGTGCGTGCGTGCGTGCGTGCGTGCGTGCGTGCGTGCGTGCCAGAATCAATTTCCCTGTTTCTCTCTCCCCATCACCCATCGTGATCCTTGCTTCCACATAGCATCTATCAGCATTCTGTATCCCTCCCCACATCTCTGACATTGTCCATTAATCCCCGCTGTGCCAACCCGCTGCCCTCCATCTCCTCTGACACTAGTACTAATCTATGTGGGAGTTTGTCTCAATCCTTGGTGATACAAGTACACTGATTCGTTTGTTTTTTACTTAAGTAAAGGTGGCGATCTCCAACTAAGTAGTAAGTAAAGTGTTCAAATAGTTACATTGAAGTAAAAATAAATACAAATATTTGCCTTTGATGTGTAGTGGAGTCAAAGTATAAAGTATTAAAAACACTAGACTGGTGCCCGGCTGTAGAGCACAGAGTCGGTAACGATGAAGTTGGAGATCCATGCCCCACCTGGCTATGCAATACCTGTTGTACCCGTGTCAGAGTACCACCCAACGTTCCACCCAACTGAACGCGTGTGTCGAATTTGAAGTCAGTGGGGTGAACGGTTCTCGAGTTACGTGCATTACAGACGTACACACGTACAGACGTACAGACAGATGTACAGAGATGTGGTGCATTTATAAATAGATGGAAATAATCGAGTATAAGTAAAAGTACCTCAAAATTGTACTTATGTACAGTACTTGAGAAAATGTACTTAGATAGTTTCCACCTCTCTCTCTCTCTCTCTCCTTCATTTGTCTTGTCTTGTGAGACTGGCAGTGGCCAAAGTGGCTGACTGGACATACATCTGAAGTGACTGGCCCGGAGCCAAACCTCAGGTATCATTATACAGCCTCGTGTCTCCTGGACGCCGGCCCGCAATTGATGGACACCGGCCCGCAATCGATTGAGACGCCTGCCCGCTACCATTGACAATAGCCTGGCTTCATTATCACCTCTCTACATCACTCTACATCAGTGGTTCCGGTACGTATTAGCTCCAGACCCAAACTAGTGAAAATAAGCGGCAACAAGAGTGTCACACAAAAGTAGTGACAATAGCAGATCTGCAAGCTCAGCTTGTAGATCAGCTATTTTAAAATGTTTTTAAAATGATAATAAAAAATGAATAGTTTTGGACTGGTTTCCACCCGACACTGCCGACAACAATGATATATTTGGGCAAGTTAGGTTTGTGACAGCACACAGCACAGTAAAGCAGTGTGCAGCACTTAATTATTCAGACGAATAAGACAATGCAACAAAAAGAACAACACATTTTCATAAGGAACTCAAGTGTGGCGGTCACGGCCGTGTAAAATGAGCCTTGAAGGTTCTACTAGTGCGAGGTGGTTGACTTACATTGTAGGAGCTTTGACTTACACCGTATAGGAGCTTGGTGTCTATGAGGTGGTTGACTTACATTGTAGAAGTTTGGTGTCTATGAGGTGGTTGACTTACACTGTAGGAGCTTGGTGTCTATGAGCAGTTCCAGGGACAGAAAGACCACCAGCAGCAGGACACAGGCCACCAGGACCCAGTTGAAGCCAGCACTGAGCATACAGCACTGCCACAGGGACACCCTGTGGCCACAGCACGGCTTCAGCCAGTTGGACCTGCACAGTCAGGGACACACAGCACAGTACATTTTAAAATTTACATTTTAGTCATTTAGGTTAGGAGATGCTCTTATCCAGAATTAGACAAATGTAAAAGGCATCAACTCTGTCAACAAATGTTAAATAGTCACATACTGTACCAGTAAATAACAGAGAACAATTAACCTAGCTTCAGTTTTTCCATTGATATTTATTGTCAATGGAAAAAAGGGCTAGATGTAGATTAGCTACTTTCACTGTTAAATAGGTCTTAATTCAGACCGCCAATTTTGTAAGCTTGTGTCTCAGGAAAGCCAGGAAGACACCATGTATCTTTTGGGGACCACTTTTATAAAGTATGCAACAGAACAGAACTCAGCCAAAGACACATCATGTTCTCTGGCCCACTGAGACTGGTAGGCTACTGTATGTACATGAGGTTAGGTGAGGTGCAAAACATACCTAGTAATGCACATTATTGCACGCACGCACGCACGCACGCACGCACGCACGCACGCACGCACGCACGCACGCACACACACACACACACACACACACACACACACACACACACACACACACACACACACACACACACACACACACACACACACACACACACACACACACACACACACACACATATTTCCTTGTTCTTCCCATCTACTTCTATTCATTCCTTTCATGAACCCTAAAAATGATGGGAGCTTGTACTGTTGTATTCCACCCTCTAAACCTGTGATGTGATGTGACTTCAGTCTGTTAGCAATGTGCATCATGGCCAGGAGAGGGTGCTAGTTGGCAACTTGGCACCGGTAAAAAGGTGCCATGCTTTTACTGTAGGTCCAAGCAGAGTTTGGAGGTGGTGGAGATGAGAGGATCAGGACAGCAATGGTGGGAAAAGTAGCCTACTAATGTATGTAAAAATATTGATACCACAATATACTAAAAGTCCTGCATTCAACCTTTTGTTTGAGTAATCATACGACAACCACTCATTATGTAGAACGTTTTTTCCAAACGATTTTTCACATTTTAAATGAGGCTTGTGATTTAGCCTTGTATTAAGCCTATCATAGAGGTATCATGTCTGACTTTTGCTTTCGTATCTATGATAGATACGAAAGCAAAAGTCAGACTAGATGAAATCCATTTAGTCTTGATGCAATACACAGCCAAAATGCACAGCAGCACAGAGGATGGAGGCTGCAAAGAAACAGGGTAAACTTTGGGAGGTAATGTTACTTGAAATTAGGGATGGGAATTATCGATTAAGTCATTAATTGATAATTGATATGTTTTGATAAACGTATCGATCCATTAACCGGTTAGTTGATAAGCGCCGTTTTTTTAAATCTGAGAATATTAATTTCTCTCAACGTCTAACATAAAAATCTACACTTTGCTGATATACAGAAAGAACACAAAAGGCATATTATATTCCTTAATCAAATATCTATTTGACCATTTGCGATACAGGGCCAGGCAATGGCATCTTTATATGAGGAATAAAAATGAAATGAGTGTCTTGTCTGTCACATCACGTAATGTAAAAGCAGAGACGTTTCTGTGGCCTAGTACCAAGGTGGGTGGGGGGGACCTTTTTTTTTTTTTTTACTGCACACAGTTTCTTGGCCGCGGTCGCGTCGACAGCAGAATGTTCGATTCATTATTAACTGTTACGTTTAATTGATTAGTTTCTTAACGGCGATTAATTGATTAACGATTAACTATTAACATCCATACTTGGAATGTTATTATGAATCCAGCAAGGCACTGCCTGGAGGTACCGTAGGTAGGTAGACAGGAAAAGTAGTCCATGCGCCAGACCGGATATCGGTACCATTTGAGTCGGTTTGTTTGTTTGCTTCTGGTGACTGATATTGTCCTTATGTGTGAGGGGGTCGTGTTTTTTCAAATGAAAAAAATAAAAATAATAATAAGATAAGAGGGGTAAATATACATAGTTACTTTCCACCAATGATGCTGGTCAGAGTAAGGAGGAGATGAAGCTGTGGGGGACAGAGACTGCATTGAGAGAGTGAGGGGGGGGGGGTGGCAGTCAGTGTAACTCGTCCATCAGCTGTATACATGTGTGAGTGGAATCCTAATGGAGTTTCTTTTCAAAGAGCAATGAACAGATTCACTGTAACCACACATGACATGAGTGATCCAAGCGACATCCATTTACAATCACACAGCATCTTTGGACAAAATGTAATACTTGCAACTGAGAATGATCTGCTCGTCAAATATTTGTTTTATGTTTTAGTGTACTCTTATTATAACCTCATACAGTATGTCCAAAACTGTTACCTTTCAGTCAAAAGTAGCAGATACACAAGCTCGAAACGCAGCGACACTTGTGGATCTGCTATGTTTGATGCTTTTGTGCGATTTGTACGATCAAGTAGTAGGGCATTCATTTTCGGAAAAAAAACCACAACAAATTTCAATATGAAGATAAGAGGTTTCTGCCCAACAACAGCGATGTGTGTGTGTGTGTGTGTGTGTGTGTGTGTGTGTGTGTGTGTGTGTGTGTGTGTGTGTGTGTGTGTGTGTGTGGCGGGTACAGAGTGCCCCTCACTGTCTCTCCAGCTGGAGTGGAAAGTTGGCAGTGGCCAGCCCACCTCTCAGACACTGGCACCGTGTGCCTCTCCTCTGATCACGTCTTCATTCCCTGGCACCTTGCTAATCTGACGCTGGCACAACCACCTCACTGTTTAGTGTTTACCATGCACTTTCTCTTCAAGCGTGCATGGCACAGAATTTGGACATTTAAATAATGATTTATTTCATATCTGCAAAATCAGTCAATATCCTAAAAGTCTTTGTCGCTGCAACACTTCTTGCCACTAAACTGAATAATGTCATATGCAGCTAAACTGAATCCAAACCCTTTTGGATTCAGTTTAGCTGCATATGACATTATTTCTCAACGATGAATCTGTTAATGGAATTCAAAATGTCTTCTAAATCATCAAGATTATCTTAAAGATGGAATGCCGTGATTTTTATACTTTTTCTGTTTTGCATGTGTCTATGGAGTTAACGGTGCACGGTGCATCACATACAGTACTACACTATATTGTATCAGTTTGTGTACCAAGCTGGGATCGAACCCCACTCTCCCATTCAGCAGTGGTGGAAGAAGTACTCACATGGTGGTATTGATATTTTTACTTGAGTAAAAATATCAATACCACAATGTAGAAATACTCTAACATACTTAAAGTAGTAAAACAAGTAAAACTACTTGTTATGCAGAATGTCCCTTTTCAAGTTTTCAAAATGTATATGCATGCACGTGACCTCGCCTGTCGCTTCTCGCCCTCAGGTCTTACTGGTTACTAAACATAAATTAAGCACTTCATCATAATATTTCGACCGCGGTCGAGATCATGGATTTCACAATGCCACGCCAGACTTTCCGGCATTGTGACAATCAAAATGTTTAAAACCCTTACAATGCCACTTTTGTCAACCACTTGCACCTCAGCAGAATCCCTATTCTGGGGGGAAATAGCAGATCAGCAAGCTCACAAGGCGTCGTGTGAGCTTGCAGATTGACCATTGGTGAAGAGATTTTGTGTAGACGTAAAATACCAGTCCATGGGCAGTTGTAACTCAGGTCTGTTTCACTAAAGCCGGGCCATTAAAACCTGAGGCAGATTCTACAAATCAAGTTTTCTTTCTGAAAAACGAATGTTGCCATATGAGTGGTTCTCGAACGTTTTAATGTCAAGGACCCTCAGAATTAGATGTATTTGAACACCGACACGAAGATTTGAGTCATACATAGGCCTATATATTGCATGGTTAGCGATTCAGGGCTAGAGCCAGGCTATTTATATACTGTAGCTTGTATATCGTTATTTTGGAATATCCAAAGTATAAAATAATGGTTGATTAAAAAATGATTGTGATGCTATATTTATTAACTAAAAGGACACAGATGCTTTCCCGGTTTTCATGGGTTTAATACAGGGATGGCTAACATTGTAGCCGCTGTGCATGCTATTAGAGAAGAAGAGACCCTGAGGGGTTTAGCAGGACATAATCATATCACCTCATTTCTCACATGGCTAACTTCTGCCTACTCATTAATAACATGCAAAACGCTTGATTTGCTTCACACATGGGCCTATTATCGTTCCGTCGACTTCAAGCGAGGTCTTCCAGCCATTTGGGAGCAAAGTGTGAGCACGGTTAATTGGTCATGATTTCATATAAATCTCAGGATTTCACTTCTCACCAGATGGGAGCTTGTTGTATGAAAGACTTGCTTTATTAGTGCAGCCCCATTGAACTGGCCTTACTGTAACTGTAAATCATTATTTAGCCTGTTTAAAGGTGCTGTAAGATTTATTGTTAAAAAGTTGAAAATATATATTCCAATAGTAATCATTGCTAATAGAGCACTGTTTACCAAATAGTGGGTCTGTTTGGGCCGCAAAATATATAATTTCAACAAAAAATAAATTAACAAAAAGTCGGAACTTTTCACCAACTTAAAACAATTCCAACTGATTTCAAAAGTATTTCATGAATATAATGAAGAAAATGTAATAATTTCTGTAAATACATTTAATTAAAAGATTAAGAAGTAGTGAAATAGCAGATCCACAAGCCTGCAACGCAGCACAAAGCAACGCGTTTTGAGCTTGTACATCTGTTATTTTCACTAGTTTGGGTCCCGGTCTAATTTCCCCTTTGGGACTTAATTGAGCTAAAAAGTTCTAAGTTCAAACATCTCATATACTATACCGCCATACCGGTATACTATAAAACAGGTTAACCCTATGGACTTCTTTTAACCTTACCCAGCAAGCACGGTCAGGACCTGGACGAATCAGTGACGTCTCGATTGGGGCCAGATCAAGTCAAACCATAAGACTAGTCAGATCTGGCCCAGAATATCACCTGATTTCAACCAACATAAATTTTACCCACTAAGACGGACGTCCCTGGATGAATCAGAGAGAGTCTGATCGAGGCCAGATCAACTTAAGTCATATCATAGTCAGATCTGGCCCAGAATAAGCTATATTATTTAAACTGGTGAAGACGTCCTGGAAATGACATAAAGATCATCCCCATATGGGCTGTGATCTGGCCTAGTCCTGAACGTCACCGGAGTCACTGGAGGACGTCATCATTACGTTATGACTTAATTTGGCTTGCTGCGTATGGACCGCCTCCCCCCAGAATATGGACGCTGAGGTTCAAGTGCTTAATACAATATACAAAAAGCTGTACACATACCGTATACAGTGAGATTGTATCTTTTTCATTTCCGATAAAAAAATAAGGGATGCCCGGCCTGGTGTCCCCTTATGAATGTCAGGTAGTTGGCAACCCTAAGAGAGCCGCCATCCTGTAAACAATGCACGCTTAATCTAATAAAGACATAATCACACTGTTGGCAATCATCTTCCTGGCTCTGAGTGGCTCAAGTGTGTAGGCTCCAGATGGCGTCCAACCCACTCTACCGGGACCTCACCGCCGACACTCGCCAGACTTAAGGTACCGCCACGGCAGTCTGCAGTATAGTGGACATTCTAGACAATAACCAAGTACTGTACCGTGTACACGCACTCGAGTGCTGTACTTATTTAAGTGCATGTTTTGAGTATCTGTACGTGGCTTTAGTATTTGTATTTTTGAGTGGTGTAAACCACTCCTACAACTGGCTTTGTTAGTCTGTCTGTCTGTTCGCAAAAAATGAGCATGGTTGCTATGGTCACCCAGTTCACACAGGTGTGATTTCATTACGTCAGACATTACGTCAGACCACAGCTGATCAGGCTATATAATACCTTACACCACTCAGTTCACACGGGTGTGATTTTTTGGATGCGTACGACTTTCACCATTACACTACATTTCAAAGACAAATATTGTACTTTTGACTCCACTACATTTCTAGGAAGGATTAATTATGAATTAAAGGCACACTTCACTGATTTTGCACCCAAATCCCGTTTTAATGAAGTTGGGGACATAAACATGATGTGGGAGTGTTTTGTGGTTTTTTTCTGTTGTTGTTGTTTTACATTTCCTCTACTATGACATCATAGTGGAGAATGTCAGTTCTTCCTGGACAGTACAGTACATACAGTACACAGTTTCCTGTAGTTCCAGTCAGACAAACATGTACTGTAGCAGATTGTGTTTGCTGACCACATCTGGTGGTGGAAAGTAACTTTATTTATTTTTTACTGTACAATTTCGAGGTACTTTTACATTATAAGTATTCCATTTTTGAAGGGCGCTAGCCCCTCCTACAGTATGTCCAGCTTTGATGGTCTGTGTAAACACAGACATTGATGACAAAAGTGTGAAAACGTGCACAAACATTGAAGACAAAAGTGAGGACTTTGTGTAAACGCAAATTGTGATTGGCCGGAATGACATTTGTGATGATTTGATTGGTTGAGCATGGAATGTGATGTATATTGCTAAGAGCGCCCCTCACTTTACACAGGTGTGTTTTTTCAATAGTTTACACCTCTACGTAGATCCTACGTCTCATCTCTGAAAATATATATATTTTTTCTTTTTACTTTGGGAACATAATATGCTGTGTGTGGTGGTTAGATGCCTGTGAACTGACGCTGGAGGTTAAGTCCATCAGTCCATCAGTGGAGATGGATTCATGGGCAGATGGATTCATCACTACTCAAGTTTTTTGAAGTTTTCCTCAACTCAAATGATCTACTAGATTTGATGAAACATATTCCTCAAAGGGCTGTACACCACACAAGTGCTGTGAAATGTCATTGATATTATATCCAGAGATATAATAAGAGACTAGATAAAATGCATGGACATTGATGCATTTGAAGTCACATAATTCATTTTCTGAAAGAGAGACAAGCTTACGTTTTTTGAGGGACGCTAGCCCCTCCTATGCCCAGCTTTCCGGGTTTCTGTAAACACAAACATTGAAGATAAAATTAAAGTCGGAAAAGTGAGGATGAAAATTGTTGGCCGGAATGAGATGATGTATGATGCTGTATGATGATAAGAGCGCCCCTCACTTCACACAGGTGTGATTTTTTTCCGTTTGTAAGTAAGTAAGTTCTTGGAGGGGTTGGACAATGGGATGAATAGGTCTACAGTATGTTGCCATCCTGAAAAGGAATCTCACTGTATTCATGTCAGTCATCAGGTTGCCATGGTTATCCGTTACCAGTCTTGAGTCATAGTGTGGAAGTCCATATTTGGGCAAGAGTGACACCATATTTGATTTGAGTCAGCTCGGCTTAAAAGCTGATTACACAGAGTGGGAGGGGCATTAGTCTAAGAGACACCCCCGGACTGAAACCATTAGAAGAACATAGAAGGACAGAACCTTACAGCGAAATATTCTTTTGTGAGGACACCCCAGGCACAGCTTATTTACTTACTCCTAGGACGTCGACAAGGACCTGTAGAAATGGCCTCTGCCAGCAGTCTCCTGTCTGAAGAGCAGTTCCTGTGTTCAATCTGTCTGGACGTGTTCACTGATCCAATCACCACTCCATGTGGACACAACTACTGTAAAAGCTGTATCACACATTACTGGGACACTAGTGATGTGTGCAAGTGTCCATTGTGTACAAAAACATTCTATAAGAGACCAGAAGTATATATCAATACTTTTATTTCTGAGATCGCTCATCAGTTCAAGAGTCACAAGTGGAAAGAAGAATATGAAGCAAAGACAGATGCTGAAATTCAGCAGATGATCCGGGAAAGACAACTGAAGATTCAGGAGCTCAAACACTCGGTAGAGCTGAGCAAGAGAGATGCAGACAGAGAGATAGCAGACAGTGTGCAGGTCTTCACTGCTCTGGTGAGCTGTATTGAGAGAAGCCATGCTAAGCTCACTTGTGTGATTGAAGGGAAGCAGAAAACGACAGAGAAACGGGCCGAGAGCCTCATCAAAGAGATGGAAAAGGAACTCACGCAGTTAGAGAAGAGAAGCTCTGAGCTGAAACAGATCTCACACAATGAAGATCACCTCCCAAACATAACCACCAACACCCCTCCACCCACCAAGGACTGTACAAAAGTCAAAGTAAATCCCTCTTCATATGTGGGGACTCTGAGAACAGCTGTAGCTCAGCTGGAGAAGACACTCAATCAAGAGATGCAGAATAAGCTGTGTGATGCTGAGCTGAGGACGATCCAGCAATATGCAGTGGATGTAACCCTGGACCCTGATACAGCACACTGCAAACTCATCCTGTCTGACGATGGAAAACAAGTGAATCGTGGAGCCACATGGAAGAATCTCCCAAACAACACAGAGAGATTCTCCTATTGTCCCTCAGTCTTAGGAAACCAAAGCTTCTCAGGTAGATTTTACTACGAGGTACAGGTGAAAGGGAAAACTGACTGGAGTTTAGGAGTGGCCAGAGAGTCCATCAACAGGAAGGGACAAATCAAACTGGCACCCAGCAATGGTTACTGGACTATAAGGTTGAGGAATGGAAATGAGTACAAGGCTAATGCTGACCCTCCTGCCCTCCTCCCTGTAAGAGATCTACAGAAAATAGGAGTGATTGTGGATTATGAGGAGGGTCTGGTCTCATTTTATGATGTAGAGTCCAGAGTTCACGTATACTCTTTCACTGGCTGCAAATTCTCTGAGAGGCTGTACCCATACTTCTGTCCTGAGCTCAATAACAATGGAAAAAACTCTGCTCCTCTGATAATATCTCCTGTCAACATCTCCTGTCAACATGGGCACTGATCTCTAATATATTGCTTCTTTCCTGGTTCTCGGAAACCCTTGGTCTATCGGCACTGCACAAGCCTTTGAGTCTGTTTGGTCAGGCACTTTCTGACTTGCCCAGGACAGAGTGACAGAGATTTGGTGAATTAATAGAAGGATTACTGGTTGTAGAATGGAAATGGCTGTGGTGAACACCTATTTCAAGACGGGTGTTCTATGTAGGAGGGGCTAGCCTGAAAGAGATCCGAGACCGCAAGGTATAGCAGGGGAAAGTGTGGCATGGCAGCACCGGATGGTGCTTCGTAGGATGACCCTAGTTTGCAAGCAGCGAAAGACAGTGAAGCCAGAGAAAAAGATCAAATGGTAGAAGTTGAAAAAGGAAGAATAGTGAGGAAAGTCATTGTTATTGTTATTATTATTATTATTATTTTTTGCAGTTTTGGCAGTTCTGTGATGTCGTTTTCCACCAATATGGTAGAGGGTCATGGGAAACGGTCAAGAACTGAAGCTCAGTCATTCGTCAAAGCACCCCTGGACCTTTAGATCTCTCATTGATCTGCCAATTATATGAATGTATAGATAGGATAGCTAGAGTATATGATCCACACCATCCACATGATTTCCGTAGCCTGGTTAACCACTCCCCCTTGAAATCGCATTTCCATGTATTTGTGTCTCCACACAAATGCTGCTGGACCCTGCATGGTTGGCTGCGGGAGTACAGTGTTGACAGACAACCCCTTCAGCCAATCAGCGTAACAAAAAAACAATCTCCAGTCTCCAACCAGATATTTAAAGCACTCATTTGTTAATTACGTGTTCTTCTTTCTCTCGAGTTCAGTCATCAGTGTATCTATGGCTTACCGTGCATATTGCATATATCTTTTTTCTTTATTGCTTTATTGCTTCTATGGCTCGGCCCCGTCTTATCGCTACTTGCAGCTATATTTATTATTATTATTATTATCTATGCTACTGCATTGTCTGAAGGAAGCCGCACGCTTATGTACCTCTATACACAAGATGTAACAACAGACCTGCTGTGTGCGCATTCAGGGGTCAACACCACTTTGACTGAATACACTCTCCCCCTCTGTCTCTGTCTTTCTCTCTCTCAGGGTGATATAGCAGTCAATGCTCCGCCGGTCTCCAGAGCTCAGGTGATGGAGTGGAGCAGGACAGGAGAACAGGGGTGGAGATTAAATCAGGAGCTGTAATCAATAGCAATGTGCCAACCGGGGCGGGGGGCTTCCCTCACAGCTCTGATGGCCTCATCACTTTCCTTCAAGCAGTGCTTCTAAACTTTTTTCACGTCAAAGACCCCCACATTCATACCGTATGTATTTGGCCACAGACCCCCCATCTGAGAACATTTTGTGCCAGGAAACCCAATGCCGTTTTCAAAGAATTATTAAGGCATATTTAAAATAGAACCACCAAAGCAGTGACCTTTTTCATTTCAAGGACCCCCGGTTAGGCCACAGACCTTCCATTTGACATGACTTGTTATGTCTTGGACCCCGATCTTGTGAAATCCTCAGCATTAATTTAACTCTGAGAGTGTACAACTACAAATGGTTCCAAATGGTTCCATTTGTACACTCTCAGAGTTAAATTAACAGCAACAACTTGAAGTCCCCGGACCCGGCATTGAGAAACAGTGCTTTAAAGCACTGCCACTGGTTTCTAGTTTTTTTTAGAACATCCTATAATGTTGAATAGAGAGAGAGAGGGGGGGGGGGGGGGGGGGGGGGGGTCCATATGTAAAGAGACAATCTTGTGCAATTCTTCACAAATGTTAAAAAGAAAAGGTGATATATAGCCGTAACGTACAAGCTCACAGCATGTTCAGAACTATCTATTTACGCAGAGTGACAATGTCGTTCAATAGAATATCATTGGTCTTTGATCCACGAGGCCCACGAGTTCAAAACCTTTAATCCCTATCTGATCAAATTTGATTTTGAAATCCTATATTTTGTGATCCAGTCTCAGACAATCAGCAAATTCTGTATTTCAAAGAAATTCAGGATGGATCACCTGATTCAGATTTTTCGAATGCGCTGAATATGGAAGGATATATATAGGGTATAATGGATAATTTACAATTTTATCATTATTTGCATACACTGTTCTGAAAGGTAGGCAAGTGTACACTGCACTGCAAATGTGACAGATGAAAAAAACCTTTTTTTCCTAACTTATATGTGACCAAGTACAGTGCTTTGGGACACAAGGGGGCCATGGTCATTTCTCAGCTTTTTACACATCAGAAAGATAACCAGAAAACCCAGAGTAGAGAAATTGCCCTGAAAAGATTTCAAAGATTTTTAGCACCTCTCAAAATCTACAATGTAACTGGTAACTATAGTTTTCAAATAAATTAGTGGAGTAAAACTACAATATTATTGCAACATTGCAAGTAGGCCACAATTTATTCCATAAAGTTACTTACAAAAAACAGGACAAAATTCCCAAAGAGAAGAATAAAGTAATCTAGAACTCTTATAATAAAAATTAATAGAGGTGAGAATTAGACTGGTTTGTTTATTTTCACACAGGGCCTACTTGAAATTTGCATAGTGTGGCAATGACAAATAAGGCTATAGTGAGTGACATTCAAAAGTCTGGTCACATATTTTTATATAATTATTTGAAAAAGCTCCTTAAAATTTTGACAAATCATCCTCTTTTAGGCAACAAGAGGGCCACTCAATACATCTTTATTTGAATCCAATGTTTGTTGTTAAATGTTTGTGAGACATGGGGGGGTATCACGAAAAATCCTGCCTAGGGCACCAAATTGCTCAGGGCCGGCACTGTGTGCATGTGCGTGCGTGCGTGCGTGCGTGCGTGCGTGCGTGCGTGCGTGCGTGCGTGCGTGCGTGCGTCAGTGTGAGTTTTATCTTTCTTTGGCTCGAGTGCATATTATCAGCTTCATCCTGGCTGTTTTAAATGGAGAATGACATCTATTCCTGGGGTGAGAAGTGCGGCCACACACGTGGAAGTGACATAGGTTTTTCTCAACACCTTTTTAGTGTGCTGCTAGCCCTTCACCCTGTTAACAACATGAAGATGACACACCGAGAAAAGTATGAGAATGCCAGTAAGAGAGAAATAGAGGCAGATTTTGAGGTACTTTTACTTTACTTGAATAGTTATTTTTTTTCAATACTTTCTACTCCACTACAACACAATTTACAATTTACCATTTAGGCATTTAGCAGACGCTCTTAATCCAGAGCGACTTACATTAGGCAAGAACAAAAGCATGGGAATACATCACATATATAAAATGCATTTATCATGAAACATGCGTAAGCATGCGTAAGCTAAGAACATAAAATATTGCACTTTTTACTACACTACAAATATTTGAAAAAACTGATTTTGACTATTTATTACAAAACATACAATAACCAATTAAGCCCTATTTTATACTTTGGCTTCGTGTCCCATCGTGTTGTGAGCTTGAACATCTGCTATATATATTTTCTTTTTCTATTTTTAAGTGTGACACATTTTGAAAACAAAATTCATAATGAGTACTTTTACTTTCATATTTCAAGTATATTATGATGTCAGTACCTTTGTACTGTTACTTAAGTAACATTTTCATACAGTTATTCAACTTGTAACATAATAACAAAGAACATCGCATGGATGCACCTGGGACACCAGTGATGTATCCAAGGGGGTTTCGGGTCTCTCGAACATAATGCCCCTCACTCAGGCGACCCAGCCGGGGTGATCAAGTCCCGATTTACGTCCCAGTAGCTACCCTCGATCAGTCCCATTAGGGAAAAACCAGGACCACACAATCCGTTGGAACTACTCTGCCAGGGCTGGGAGGTACGCTTCTGGTGCATGGAAGGACTAGGCTCTGTGGGTTGACTCCTGTCCGGGCCCCACCTACGTCTCACCAGGTCCACTCCTGCTCTCACCAGGCCCAGGACCTGTGCGTTGCACCAGAGTCCCAGCACCAGACACTTCATTCAGGAGTGGTAAAGTACATTGTGGTATTGCTATTTTTACTGAACACTTTTTACAACATCGCATCAACAGTTAAGTCTACCGTAGTTGAGTTCATTTTACTTTGGTTACTGTAGTTCATGTAACTTGAAGAAAAAACTCTGACTT